>NC_092334.1:125075000-125337500 GCF_046630445.1 Rutidosis leptorrhynchoides | reverse complement strand
CAGTCGCATGGCCCCAATTTTTGGGTCAGGTCCTATATATTTCGCAGTTTTGGTCGAACAAAAACACATCTTTTTCCTTCTCCATCTCTCAAACGTGTGTGTGTGTATATATATATATATATATATATATATATATATATTAATTATAATTATAATTATAATTATAATTTTAATAATAAGGGTATGTTAGCGAATGCTGTAAGGGTGTAAGTCAAAATTCTGTCCGTGTAACGCTACGCTATTATTAATCATTGTAAGTTATGTTCAACCTTTTTAAATTAATGTCTCGTAACTAAGTTATTATTATGCTTATTTAAGCCGAAGTAATCGTGATGTTGGGCTAAATATTAAAATTGGGTAATTGGGCTTTGTACCATAATTGGGGTTTGGACAAAAGAACGACACTTGTGGAAATTAGACTATGGGCTATTAATGGGCTTTATATTTGTTTAATTAAATGATAGTTTGTTAATTTAATATAAAGATTTACAATTGGACGTACCTATAAATAACCATATACACTCGATCGGACACGATGGGCGGGATATTTATAAGTACTAATAATCGTTCATTTAACCGGACACGGAATGGATTAATAGTCAATGGACTTATTAAAGTAGGGGTGAATTATATACAAGGACACTTTGTGTAATTATAGTTTAAGTCCCCAATTAGTTGGAATATTTGACTTCGGATATAAGGATAATTTGACGAGGACACTCGCACTTTATATTTATGACTGATGGACTGTTATGGACAAAAACCAGATGGACATATTGAATAATCCAGGACAAAGGACAATTAACCCATGGTACTAATACTAAAATCAATACGTCAAACATCATGATTACGGAAGTTTAAATAAGCATAATTTCTTTATTTCATATTTAATTGCACTTTTAATTATCGCATTTTATTTATCGTCATTTTATTTATTGCACTTTTATTTATCGCAATTTCATTATCGTTATTTACTTTACGCTTAAAATTAAGTTATATTTATTTTTAATATTTTACATTAGGTTTTAACTGCGACTAAAGTTTTAAAATCGACAAACCGGTCATTAAACGGTAAAAACCCCCTTTTATAATAATAATACTACTTATATATATTTATATATTTACAAATATAGTTTTAAAAATATAGCGTTAAAATTGGCTAAGATCCCTGTGGAATGAACCGGACTTACTAAAAACTACACTACTGTACGATTAGGTACACTGCCTATAAGTGTTGTAACAAGGTTTAGGTATATCCATTCTATAAATAAATAAATAACTTGTGTAAAAATGTATAGTATTTAATAGTATTTTGTAGTAAAAATACAACTATTTTGTACCCTTCGCTTTAACATCAAGTATTTTTGGCGCCGCTGCCGGGGACCCTAAAACGCCGAAAGCGCAACGCTATAAAAAAACATTTTTATTAAGTTGTAATCTATTTTTTTTAATATAAAAATATAAAAAAAGAAAAATATATCTATATTTTTAAGTTTAGTTAAATTAAAAAGTTTATATTTTTTTTATTTATTGTGAAAAGTTATAAAAACTAATAAGTATTTTTTAAAAAAATAAGTTTTTATTATAAATTATATTTCATATATATTAAAAACAGAAAAAAATAATAAAATAAAAGAAATCGGGCCAAGGCACTGTAGCAGCCCAACTCTGGCCTGGAAACCTAGTTCATGCGACTGCATGAAATTATAACGTAAAATCCATGCGACCGCATGGCCTGATCTGACATGCCAGGTTTGACTGATTTCAGCAATAATTACGGTGTATTAATTATTATTATTATTATAAACCCTAATTAGGGTTATTGATTTAATTAATTAAATTTAGTTTTATTTAATTTGTATTTTTTTTAAGTTTTATTTAGTTTTATTAAATATATAAACTTATTACTTTTATAAAATAAATAATATAAAAATAATATTTTCATAAAAATTGTACTTTTTACAACTTTAAGTTTATTTTTATATTTTGTATCATTTTATTTGTTTTAGCATAATATTTGTATTTTTCGTTCGTATTTAGTTTTAAAACTTAGTATTTGCTGTAGTTATTTTTATTTCTAGATTTTTAGGCTTTGCCGTAAAATCCCTTAAGTGCTTTTTCTTTAGACTAAGATTTAGGTGCTTTAGAATTTTGCGACGTCGTTTTATAAATTTTAGTACTTTTTAAGTTATTACCGCTTTGGATATAGAATTTCGCTAAACTTTAATACTTTTAGACGCAACTTTTAATTCTTAGTTTTTAGACTTTTAAGTTTCGACGCGCTATGTTCTTTTTATTTTTCGACCTTTTATTTTTCGACGTTTTTCGACGCAATCTTTTTCTTTCTTATTTTTCGACACTCTAGTTTTTAGGACATAGAATTTTCTATTTCTTCTCTAAAATTTCTTTAAATTTTAACGAAAATTTATTTTAAGTGGTTAAATTGATAGACATCCAAAATTTTCTGGTTCGTAGTAATAGTTGGATTTGTTAGTGGCGAGTTGTGGGCTTCCGATTTAAAGGGTCCTGGCTACCTGCTACATCTATTGACTATCCGAAATGTGGGCAAAATCAGAAAAGTCTATTAATTTGATAACTTATATAATTTTTATCTTTTATAACTAATAGGATATTCAGTGAATGCACCGAGCAAAACGTTTACCACCTTTTATACGTTCACCACCTGTAACTCGATCAAGACATCTAACCAATATTGTCGCCGTTGATTTTTCTTTAGAATCGTCATCCAGTCGACCAAGTACTCCAATTCAAATTTCCGATAATCCATTTTTTGAACCCGACCTTACAATTGAGAATCCGGAGGATATTCAGGGACAATTCAGAGATCCTGAACCATTAATCTTTCCTCTGGAACCACCAATCATTCTAACAGAGATTTTCGAGGAACAACCTATTAAATCAGAATCCTCTAGTGATTCAGATTCAACAAATTCAATCATGGAAAATCTGGAACCTCTAAGTATGGAAGACCGAATGAGAGCTAAACGCACTGGCCAATGTCACTCAATTACTCAACCAGACATTAATGCACCAGATTATGAAATCAAAGGACAAATCCTACACATGGTAACTAATCAATGCCAATTTAGTGGTGCGCCGAAGGAAGATCCAAATGAACATCTTCGTACCTTTAACAGGATTTGTACTTTATTCAAAATAAGAGAAGTCGAGGATGAACAGATATATCTCATGTTATTTCCCTGGACTTTAAAGGGAGAAGCCAAAGATTGGTTAGAATCGTTACTTGAAGGGGCGATTGATACATGGGAAGTTTTAGTTGAAAAATTTCTTAAAAAATTCTTTCTGGCATCTAAAGCCGTGAGACTTCAAGGAGAAATTGTTACATTCACGCAAAAGCCAAATGAAACTCTATATGAGGCGTGGACAAGATTTGGAAAGTTGTTAAGAGGATGTCCGGAACATGGTTTAGACACTTATCAAATAGTACAAATATTCTACCAAGGATGCGACATCACTATATGAAAAGATATCGATATAGCAGCTGGTGGTTCCATTATGAAGAAATTCACAACTGAAGCTTACAAAATTATTGATAACACTGCTTCCCACTCACATGAGTGGCATCAAGAAAAAGATATCGTTAGATCATCTAAAGCAGCTAGAGCCGATTCTAGCCATGACTTTGATTCCATTTCTGCAAAGATAGATGCTGTCGAGAGACGAATGGAAAAGATGACTAAAAATATCCACTCAATAAGAATTAGTTGTGAGCAGTGTGGAGGACCACATTTGACAAAAGATTGTCTCAGTATTGAACAAACAATGGAACAAAGAGAGAATGTTTCATACATGAACCAAAGGCCTGGAAATAATTATCAGAATAATTATCAACCGCCAAGACCAATCTACAATCAAAATCAGAATTATAACCGAAATGTTCCATACAACAACCAACAAGGTCCTAGTAATCAACAAGTATCCAATAATACTTACAATCAGCAAAGACCTATTTTTCAAAACAAACCACCACAAACCGATGATAAAAAGCCAAATTTTGAAGACATGATGTCGAAGCTAGTTGAATCTCAAACGCAATTTTTCACATATCAGAAACAAACCAATGAAAAAAATGCTCAAGCATTTAGAAATCAACAAGCTTCTATTCAATATTTGGAACAAGAAGTAAGTAACCTAGCAAGGTTAATAGGTGAAAGAAAACCGGGAAGTCTACCTAGTGATATAAATGCTAACCCCCGGAATGAAACAGCTAAAGCCATTACCACAAGAAGTGGTATTACACTTAAACTACCTAAAATGCCTGTAATTTCTGATGACTCTATTCCTACTCCACAAGAACCACAACCTGAGCAAGATAAGGAAACAGAACCGGTAGTTGAAAAGGTTAATGAAGATAACACAGTTAAGGCTAAACCTTATGTTAAACCATACCAACCACCACTTCCTTACCCGAGTAAAATGAGAAAAGAAAGACTTGAAGCCGAGCAATCCAAATTCTTGGATATGTTTAAACAAATAAATGTCAATCTTCCTTTCATTGATGTGATTTCAGGAATGCCGAGATATGCTAAATTTCTGAAAGATCTAATCGCAAATAGAAAGAAAATGGAAGAACTCTTGGCTGTTATTATGAATGCAAATTGTTCTGCAGTACTGTTGAATAAGATACCAGAAAAACTCTCTGATCCAGGAAGTTTCACGATTCCATGTTTTCTGGGTAGTCTTAGTTCAATAGAAGCATTGGCAGACTTAGGTGCTAGTATAAATTTAATGCCGTATTCACTATACGCTAAACTAGACCTTGGAGAATTGAAACCAACACGAATAAGCATACAACTAGCAGATCGATCAGTAAAATATCCTAGAGGGATAATGGAAAACATGCTAGTTAAAGTTGGTACTTTAGTATTTCCAGTAGATTTTGTTATTCTGGACATGGAAGAAGATTCTCGAGTTCCTCTCATATTAGGAAGACCATTCTTAAACACGGCTAAAGCAATAATAGACGTGTTTGGTAAGAAACTGACCCTAAGTATAGAGGACGAGAGTGTTACCTTTTCTGTTGATAGAGCCATGCAACAACCGCAATCTGCAGATGATACATGTTATTATATTCAAACTATAGATTCACATGCAGAATTGTTAGAAGAATTTCCAGAATTACAAGGAACAGGAGAATGTTCTTTAGGAGAAGGAACTGAACCAATTGATGAAACTAAAATGTTAGCTACACTTATGGCTAATGGATATGAACCAACAATAGAAGAAATTCAAATGCTAAAAGAAGAAGACAGATATCGATATAAATCATCGATAGAAGAACCACCGACATTAGAGTTAAAACCACTTCCAAACCATTTGGAATATGCTTATTTACATGGTGAATCTGAATTACCTGTAATAATATCGTCTTCTCTTACTGCAAATGAAAAATCTCAACTCATTTCTGTGCCAAAAGCTCATAAACCAGCTATTGCATGGAAGATTCATGATATTAAAGGAATAAGTCCTTCGTATTGCACACATAAAATCCTTATGGAAGAAGGTCATAAAACGTATGTGCAACGCCAACGAAGACTAAATCCTAATATGCAAGATGTTGTTAAGAAAGAAATTATTAAATTGCTTGATGCAGGTTTAATTTATCCAATCTCTGATAGTCTATGGGTAAGCCCAGTTCAATGCGTACCTAAGAAGGGTGGCATGACTGTCATCACAAATGAAAAAAATGAGCTTATTCCTACTAGGACTGTAACAGGATGGCGTGTTTGTATTGATTATAGAAAATTAAATGACGCCACCAGAAAAGATCACTTTCCCTTACCTTTCATTGATCAAATGTTGGAAAGATTAGCCGGAAATAGTTACTATTATTTTCTTGATGGTTTTTCCGGATACTTTCAAATTCCAATTGCACCCGAAGATCAAGAGAAAACCACATTCACATGCCCTTATGGTACTTTTGCTTATAAACGCATGCCATTTGGACTTTGCAACGCCCCTGCAACCTTTCAAAGGTGCATGATGGCGATTTTTCACGACATGATAGAAGAATGCATGGAAGTTTCATGGATGACTTTTCAGTCTTCGGTGATACTTTTGAAACATGTCTAGTTAATCTTGAACGAATGCTAATTAGATGCGAACAATCAAATCTAGTTCTTAATTTGGAGAAATGCCATTTCATGGTTAAAGAAGGCATCGTTCTTGGTCATAAAATTTCAAAAGAAGGAATTGAAGTGGATAGAGCTAAAGTAGATGTAATTGCTAAACTTCTATATTCCACCAATGTTAGAGGAGTTTGGAGTTTTCTAGGACATGCCAGTTTTTACCGACGTTTCATAAAATTTTTTTCTAAAATTGACACTCCTATGAATAAACTCCTAGAAAAGGATGCTCCATTCATCTTTTCAGATGAATGCATCAAATCTTTTAATATTCTTAAAGTGAAACTCACTAATGCACCGATCATGATAACTCCAAATTGGAATCTACCGTTTGAACTTATGTGCGATGCAAGTGATTTTGCAATGGGAGCCGTTTTAGGACAAAGGATTGAAAAACGATTTCTACCTATTTATTATGCTAGTAAGACGTTACAAGGAGCACAAATGAATTACATAACTACTGAAAAAGAACTCCTTGCCATTGTCTTTGCTTTTGACAAATTTCGTTCATATCTTGTTCTAGCTAAAACGGTGGTCTATACCGACCATTCTGCTCTTAGATACCTATTTTCGAAACAAGATGCTAAACCACGATTAATCCGTTGGATCTTATTCTTACAAGAGTTTGATATTGAGATCCGAGATAAAAAGGGAGCAGAAAATCTCGCAGCTGATCATCTTTCTCGTCTTGAAAATCCTGAATTAGAAGTTCTCAATAAATCGGTCATACAAGATAACTTTCCTGATGAATATCTTTTGAAGATCGATTATAATGAAATTCCATGGTTTGCAGACTATGCAAACAACTTAGTATGTGGATTCCTTGAAAAAGGGTTGTCGTACCAAAAACGAAAGAAATTCTTTAGTGATATAAAACACTATTTCTGGGAAGATCCACATTTGTTTAAAAGTTGTCCTGATGGAGTAATACGCCGATGTGTATTCGGAGATGAAGCTAGTCAAATCTTAAACCATTGTCACACAGGACCAACAGGAGGGCATTATGGACCTCAACTTACAGCAAGAAAAGTTTACGATGCTGGATTCTATTGGCCTACAATTTTCAAAGACGCACACCTTCTTTGCAAATCCTGTGATGCTTGTCAAAGGGCCGGAAAAATAAGTCAACGTGATGAAATGCTATAAAATGTCATTCAAGTATGTGAAGTATTTGACATTTGGGGTATTGACTTTATGGGTCCATTTCCAAAATCTCATAATAATCTCTACATTCTCGTTGCCATTGATTATGTATCTAAATGGGCGGAAGCACAAGCTCTCCCGACTAACGATGCACGAGTTGTAGTCAACTTCTTAAAATGTCTTTTTGCTAGGTTCGGAACACCGAAAGCTTTAATAAGTGATCGGGGTACTCATTTTTGTAATAATCAACTTCAAAAAGTTCTCAAAAGATATGGAGTAACTCATAAAAATCTCAACCGCTTATCATCCACAGACAAGTGGACAAGTTGAAAATACCAACCGAGCATTAAAAAGTATTCTAGAGAAAACCGTTGGATCAAATATGAAGGAATGGTCCATGAAATTAGAGGATGCACTCTGGGCTTTTAGAACAGCCTACAAAACTCCAATTGAAACCACACCTTTTAAACTCATTTATAGAATAGCATGTCATCTTCCAGTAGAAATTGAACATAAAGCATTTTGGGCTTTGAAGACATGTAATCTTGATTTACATGAAGCTGGACGTCTACGGTTAAGTCAATTAAACGAATTAGAAGAATTAAGACATGAAGCATACGAAAATTCGTTGATCTATAAAGAAAGAATGAAGAAATGGCATGATAAAAGAATCAGAAGTTCAAAAGAATTTAAAGAAGGAGACAGAGTTCTTCTTTTTAATTCACGATTCAAGCTATTTCCTGAAAAATTGAAATCAAGATGGTCTGGACCATTCATAGTCAAAAGAGTTTTCCCATACGGAACAGTAGAGTTAATAAATTCAAATGGGATTGAATTTAAAGTTAATGGTCATAGAGTTAAACATTACATAGATAATCTAATGGAAGTTGAAGATGAAGTTAATCACAATTTCGACACCACAGCTAACTAAGTGTGGGTAGGTTCGAATCTTTTTAGGGTAATAGTTATTTCTGTTAGAGTTAGATATTCTGTTTTCGTGTAGTTTCCGAGAATGGAATCCGAATGGTCTTTCCCTAGCAGACCCTAAAGAACTAGTCTTCTCCCCCATTCTGAATTTTTATTTTTTTTTAGGTTTTACGAAATGAAGAATTCCTTTGATCTGAACCATGGTCTAATGCTACATGCTATGATTACTAAACGTAATAATGACACACTTCCGAGTGAACTGGTATCCTTCATAAGAGGCAAAATGGACGGAGTAAGAAAAGAACTCAGAAAAGATCATCATAAGATACATTTTGGTAAAGGAAAATAAAAATCCGCAATAAAAAGAAGAGCACGACACCTTGAAAGATGTTATAAATGCGGAAAATGGTCACACGAAGGTAAATGTTCAAATAATCAAACATATTCAAATACCAAATTTGTTACTCTATGCAGAGAATGACCGTTTATATGTTTAGAAGAAAAGATATTGAAAAATCGAGGTTATGCTTACGTAGCTATGGAGAACCAAATCACACGACTCTCCTATGAGTTGGCTAAAGCAGGTCTCTGAGAATTCTATCTCACAGGTAAGTATGTACAGTTTTTATTTTTACTTTTTATTGCTTTTAACCTTTTGATAATAAACGCTGAATCGTTAGATATAAAGTATTAAATTGGTATTCAATAAAATTAGGTATGCGTAACCGAAATTATTGATATCATACAAAAATTTATTACATCACTGCGAAATTTACCGTTTATTCTTAAGGTATAAATATCTTTAATCAATCAACCCAAAATATTTCAAAAATTCGTCAGGAGTAAAACTAGGTAATATAGCCGAAATTACTTTACCGAAAAGAGGGGCGTATATTTTTGATAATATTTGATTGATTAAAGTGGGATAAAAGACCAAAAAGATTTTTAATTTTATTTTTACTATATTTTTAAAATTAATATTGGAAACTTTTTAAAATCAATATTTAAGTTTGTAAATATTTGAAAAATTAATATTTTTAATATAAGTTTGTATGTATAAAAACAAAAATATAATATAAGCTTGGTGTGAATTTTTAATTTTAATAATATAAATTTTTAATTTTATGCATTTTAAATTTAAGTTTGGTGTGAATTTAAAAAATAAAAATTTACTTTATTTCATTAAGTTAAAAATATGATTTTTAAAAATTCGCCGTGAGTTGAAAACTAGGTCGTTGAACCGAAATTGCTTTACCCAAGGGAGGGACGAGAACTTTTATTCTCATTATTTTTAATCTTATTGAATTAAAGTAAGCCAAAAACATTAAAAAAACCCAAAAATCTTTACTTTTAAAACCGTGCTTAAAACGTGACAAATTTTTAAAATTTTGTCGAGGGACGGACTAGGACAACGATCCGAAACGCCCTCATCCTAAAAAGAAACAAAATTTTAATTTTTTATTAAATTATATGTTTTATTAGTAATGGTTTAAAAAAAAAAATACCAGGACCCCATGCGATCGCATGGGGTTTGGCCTGTATATCCATACGATCACATGGAGGCCAATTTCTGGTCAGATACAAAAAAAGAGCAGCTCGCTGCTTCTGTCTCCACTCCAACACACACACACACACATATACACGAAACCCTCTCAAAAACACCTCTAAAATTCGCCATTTTTCACCATAATTCACCAAATTTCTTGCTATAATCCGCTCTAATCATGAAATTGTTCAGAAGCTTTTCAAAGAAGGTAAAGATTTCACCCCTAAACCTCTTTAAATTTGATTTTTAGTGTTCTTGAGCTATAATTTATCTAATTTGATTTTATTAATTTCTAGTGTAATTAGAGTTAAATTGTTAGTATTTTATGCATGTATAACCTAGATTGATGATATTTAACATGATTTGAAGCCAAAAACTTCAAAATTTTTAGGAATCTAGGGTTTGTATTCTTGAGCAATTTGGGGCTTTTTGATATAAACAGGTTATGGCCAATTTTTTTCCATGAATTATTGCTAAATTAAGTAGTGTAATATATTTAGGTATCTAAATGATCCAAACTTTGATCCTAAACATGATTTTTGAGAATTAAAGTGGACTTTTTAGGTATGAAATTCATGAACTTGATTAAATTGATATAAATGCTATTTGAAACTTGTTTAATTGCTAGTAATGGTTATTTTAACATGTTATTTGAGTTGAATGCTTATGAACTTTGTAAACATTTTCATATATGCTTATTTGAAAAAGTGTAGAATTGTTAAAATTATGAAAATGAGTATAAGTTTAATTTTGATTTAACATGTTATTGTAATTGTTTCAAGTTATTATTTTGCTAACACTAATGCATATTTGGATGCACAAATTTTGTGTTTAATGTGTTTTGCAGAGATTTACCGATACTGATGGTGCATCATCATCATCATCTAGACAACCTGCTCCAGAACCTGAACCAGAAATGCAATATGAACCTGAACAGGAGCAACAACAGGAACAACAACAACAACCTGATCAACACGTACCTTATTATGATCCGCAACAAGAGTATGTTGATGCCTACGTAGTATTTCCGATACATCCGATAGTACAACACCCGACGATTCATGAAGAACAGTTGCATCCCAATTTGAGATTTGATCGGAGTTGGAGAGATTACCCAACATATCAAAGTAACAAATTCAAACTAGTAACGAAAAATGTAGAAGTGCCAAGGGTAATCGATTGGGAGCCTTTGGAAAGGGTCCAACTAGTTAACTCAGTTAGACAGCATTTGATCCAAAGGTATGGCAGCTCTTCTTTTCCCGATTGGGAACGTTTATTCACCATTCGTAGGCCTGTATATAAGGAATGGTGTGTTGAGTTTATGAGCACTATAGCGTTAAATGCGGATGTAGTTAGATTAGATGATAGAAGTTTTCTTAGATTTATACTTGACCGTAGGATGTACAGGATGTCCATGCTGGACATGGCCAGAGCTTTACAGATATATACGCCCGCTGAATTACTATTACCTGATTGTACAAATTTGATTTATCATGGTGAAAGGGTAGATAGGAATTCTGATGCTAACGCCGTCTGGAGGCGTATGTCAGATTATAATGTTTTTGGGCGGGCAGGAACACACTCCTACTTACAAATTAACAGAGCCGAGCTTCGTATAATTCATAGATTTCTGGCTAACTCGATTACACAGAGAGGTCACAACAAGGAGAAAATGACCTTACATGATTTATTTTACCTTAAGTGTATTCGAGACCCAAGAGGCTTTGTTAATATCCCCTACTGTGTTGGTTTTTATTTGTCTAAGATAGTGGAAGGAATACAGGAAGGGGGAATAATAGGAGGAGGTATTTTTGTTACTCTCATTGGAGAGTATTTGGGTATAGATAGGGATCAAGGGGGTCCACTTATGGTATGTAGGGAACATGATGATACCTTAGGATTAAAGGTCTATCAGGGTGCTAAGGTATTAAAGAGCAGACGCAATCAGGCAGTACCATATGTTGGTCGTCATCCACAGGTAGAGAGAGGTTCAGATGAGGAAATAGAGGAAGCAGATGACATTAGGGATGTCATTAGGGAGGCTATGACTGACGTCTACCAGCGTATAGATGAGGTAGAAATGACAAACCAGGATAGACATAGTCGATACGAGCAGTGGCAAGCCCGAAATGAGTACGAGCATTCCAGGCAACGCCAACATGATAGATGGCACTATCATCAGCATCAGATCATGAGCCAGCTATCACCTCAGGATCACTACGTACCGACTCGACCTGCTTACTATCCTCCACACCAGCCCGATATGTGACCACCATTTACTCTCTACGACCCTAATCAGGCCTATCAGTACACCTATAACCAACCATGGAACCCGCCCGACGACATGAACTGGAACCCCTATCCAGATTGATTTAGTTCCGTTGGTGATTTTTATGATTTTTATCTTTTTATTATTTTTATTTATTTATGTTTAAACATATTATATTGTGATACTTTTATGTAAGTTTTAACATTTTTTATTATGTTGTACTAATATTTCATATTTGATTTGAAAGTGGGATTTTAAGTCCCATTTCAAATTACCATGCATTTTATTATTTGTATGTATGTATATTGTCAATTGTACACAACAGGGTAAAACAGTGCATTTTCAAAGACTGACATTAAGTTCAGCAAAAGCTACTAAATTTGATGACAAAACGAAAAACAAATGTGATGTAACAACAAGACGGAATGAACAAATGATGTGCACCATTTATCATTCAAGAAACAAACGCCAATATGTTTGGAAACTTTGGTAAAATTTAATCATTTTTCTACGCTAATCACCCTCAATAATTTAAATTGTAACTGATTTCTTGCAAATGAGGGCATTGCAAGATCTTAAGTGTGGGAAGGGGTTAAATTCTTTCGAATTTTTAAAATTTTAACTTATACACTTGGTTACCATTAAAAATACTAGTAACGCAGTAGTTGTACTAGAATCTAGTGCTCTCTGATAATAAAGAACAGCCTTAGTCTTATATACTGACTACCCAATTCTAGTAAAATTTTTCAAAATTTTCAAATAAATGAATTCAAAATCATGTTTATACATATTTATGAACGATAAAACTAGGTGTTAACACCGAAATTATTGTTACCTAGGAAAAGACATAAATTGAGAAACAACCCAAAATGTTAGAATTCATTTAAAATGGAATAGAGGACAATAAAAAGGCAAAGAAAGGAAAATAAAAGCCAAGTGTGGGAAAAATTTACCAAGTCATTTAAAACATATATCACATATTTTTGTACAAATAACTGAAGATACTTTTGTTTTGGACAATTTTATCAGTTTTACCTAATTTCTTATAATATATTTGAAAGAAAAGATGGATCTGCAATATGAATCAATTCTATCATTAAAAAGAAGTAAAGTCTTCCGAAAAAGACACGCGCTTCTTGATTTAGGTCAGGAAGTTGTCGTCCAGACCAGCTGTAGGTTGAAGAAAAATCTAGAAAAGTCATCTCTAAAATCAGCAGGAAATCCACTGACCTCAGCATCAAACAGGGTCGCCAAGTGGTCAGACTTATCCTAACCATGAGATGATCTGTCTCGTAAAATGGGGAGGGCGCCGTGCAAATTAGCTTGATAAGACTAATGAATCAGATCCCCAGAAAGGATAATCTCCTTAAAGATTAAAAATCAGCTTTTAAGCCTGATATTACTCAATCCTTGTGATTGACTTTAAAGATTGAGAATTACAAACTCATGGAATTCGATGATATCTAAACTCGAGCTTGAACGAGAAAATATTTTGATCAAATTACAAACCGATTTGTTTTCTGAAAACCCATTTTCAATGCGTTCATTATCATTGAACGTAAAATCCTAGGAATTCACCTGGAATTCATTAGGTCACCTGAACCAAATCGGGTGTCAACCGTAAGAACGGTGGTTGCCTAGCATGGTCAAAGACAGGACCTTGTGCCAGACCGAAAAACCATAAGGGTGAGCTTTACTATTGCTCCTACAAAGGATAGTAATTGCATCTGACACAATATAGACCATAATTAAAAGCATGTCATAGGACATTGCCTTAACAGTTGCTTGTTCAACGCTTTCCTTTACAACCGGACGGTAGTTATCGAAAGGTAAAATACGAAGCAAGTACACTGGACGTGTTGCTTTCCCAATACAAGGTTAGCAAGTGGGTGACACAAAACCATAAGTTTTGAGCTAAAATTTTCAAATCTGAAACCCACAAAAACATTTTGCAAACACCGGTGAAGGGTTATTCCGGAAAACTTATCTAGGGTAAAAGCTAGATTGAATTTTCAAAAGATCAAATGTTTTCATAAAGATCCAATTTCCTAAAGGATCTAAATTTTCATAGTCATGTGGGACTGTAAACCACAACGTTACTATCATTGTTTATACCGCCGTATAGAAATCACTGATGTACAAAGTGTGAAGAATAAAAGAAGTGATTCTAGTATTTTTATTTTCAAGACTATATTGCTTGAGGACAAGCAACGCTCAAGTGTGGGAATATTTGATAATGCTAAAAACGAACATATATTTCATAGCATTATCCCTCAAGAAAGACAAGCTTTTGGTTGCAATTGTTCTATTTACAAGTGATATTCGTTTAAATAATGAAAGGTGAAGACAAAAGACAGATTCGACGAATTGATGACGCAAACGACCAAAAAGCTCAAAAGTATAAAGTACAATCAAAGTGGTTCAAATTATTGATGAGAAACATCTCAAAATTACAAGAGTACAAGACGCGAAACGCAAAATACAAGATATTAAATTGTACGTAAGGACGTTCGAAAATCCGAAACCGGTACCAAAGTCAACTTTCAACGCGCGACGCAACGGAGCAAAAATTACAAGTCAACTATGCACATAAATAGAATATAATATATAAATAATTCTTAAAATTATTTATATATTATATATATTTATTTAAAACCGTCGACAAGAAGCAAACAACAATATGTGAGCTGGAATCCCAGGCCATGCGATCGCATGGCCAGGAAGAAGAATTTTCATGCGGTCGCATGGCCCCAATTTTTGGGTCAGGTCCTATAAATTTCGCAGTTTTGGTCGAACAAAAACACATCTTTTTTCTTCTCCATCTCTCGAACGTATATATATATATATATATATATATATATATATATATATATATATTAATTTTAATTTTAATAATAAGGGTATGTTAGCGAATGTTGTAAGGGTGTAAGTCGAAATTCTGTCCGTGTAACGCTACGCTATTATTAATCATTGTAAGTTATGTTCAACCTTTTTAAATTAATGTCTCGTAGCTAAGTTATTATTATGCTTATTTAAGCCGAAGTAATCGTGATGTTGGGCTAAATATTAAAATTGGGTAATTGGGCTTTGTACCATAATTGGGGTTTGGACAAAAGAACGACACTTGTGGAAATTAGACTATGGGCTATTAATGGGCTTTATATTTGTTTAATTAAATGATAGTTTGTTAATTTAATATAAAGATTTACAATTGGACGTACCTATAAATAACCATATACACTCGATCGGACACGATGGGCGGGATATTTATTAGTACTAATAATCGTTCATTTAACCTGACACGGGAATGGATTACTAGTCAATGGACTTATTAAAACATGGGTGAATTATATACAAGGACACTTGGTGTAATTATAGTTTAAGTCCCCAATTAGTTGGAATATTGACGAGGATACTCGCACTTTATATTTATGACTGATGGACTGTTATGGACAAAAACCAGATGAACATATTGAATAATCTAGGACAAAGGACAATTAACCCATGGTACTAAAACTAAAATCAATACGTCAAACATCATGATTACGGAAGTTTAAATAAGCATAATTCCTTTATTTCATATTTAAATGCACTTTTAATTATCGCATTTTATTTATCGTCATTTTATTTATCGCACTTTTATTTATCGCAATTTCATTATCGTTATTTACTTTACGCTTAAAATTAAGTTATATTTATTTTTAATATTTTACATTAGGTTTTAACTGCGACTAAAGTTTTAAAATCGACAAACCGGTCATTAAACGGTAAAAACCCCCTTTTATAATAATAATACTACTTATATATATTTATATATTTACAAATATAGTTTTAAAAATATAGCGTTAAACTTGGCTAAGATCCCTGTGGAACAAACCGGACTTACTAAAAACTACACTACTGTCCGATTAGGTACACTGCCTATAAGTGTTGTAGCAAGGTTTAGGTATATCCATTCTATAAATAAATAAATAACTTGTGTAAAAATGTATCGTATTTAATAGTATTTTGTAGTAAAAATAAAACTATTTTGTACCCCTTCGCTTTAACATCAACGGACAAATTCATATCCTATCATATTTATCACAGCAGACCTTGTCTGACACATTTCCTTAATTCCCTCCGTAATCTACGGGATCTTTTGTACTTGACAGTGCTCCAAATGAACATATATTTAGGCGCAATATCCTTCCAATATGTAAAGTTTTTAGTTGCAATTGTTCTAATTCTAAGTAATATTCGTTTAAATAATAAAAGGTGAAGAAAAAAGAAGAAAACAAAGATTTGAAGACGCAAACGTCCAAAATGCTCAAACGTACAAGTTAAACTCCAAGTGGTTCAATTTATTGATGAATAACGTCTAAATATTAATAAGAGTGCAAGTTGTGGAACGCAAAGTTCAAGATATCTAAGCGTACGAAAAGACGTTCGAAAATCCGTAACCGAGACATGAACCGAGCATCAACGCGTGAGTTAACGGACCTAAAATTACAAGTCAACTATGCACAAGAATATAATATAATATATATAATTATATAAAATTATATATATTATATTATATATTAAATTATATCAGCAGCCGCCCACGTTTTGGAATCAATTGGAGCTGGACAGGCTGGCCATGCGATCGCATGGCCAGGAAGAGTAAACAGCATGCGCTCGCATGGGCACAAACGGCAGGCCAAGTGCTATAAATACCACGATTTTTCTCGACTCAAACACACCTCTTCACTTCATTTTTCTTTCTTTCTGTAAGATTATAATATAAATTTATAATTATATTTATATTTATATTTATAATTATAATTAAGTTTAAGTAAGATTAATAATAAGTTATGGTTTAGTTGGGTTATTGTAAAAATGTTTTACGGGTTTTAAAGCTGAAACTCTGTCCGTGTAACGCTACGCTATTAATAATCACTGTAAGCTATGTTCTTCCTTTTTAAATTAATGTCTCGTAACTAAGTTATTATTATGCTTATTTGAGCCGAAATAATCGCGATGTTGGACTAAGTATTAAGACGGGGTTATTGGACTTTGGACCATAATTAGGGTTTGGCCAAAAGACCGACACTTGTGAACATTGGACTATGGACTATTAATAGATGAGGGGTATTGTCTAATTGAATGATAACTCTTTGGAGTCTGTCGAACCTATATTCAAATTAGTTAATCTAATAATTATTAAATGATTACGAATGTCCTATTTAGTGACGTTTATACAGAACCTTTTACAATCATTTAATTAATCAATTGGGTTGGGTAATTTATTATTCATTTTGGTCAAGTGGATGAATTAATATATCATGGACTAATTAAAACAGGGGTGGATTACATACAAGGGTAATTGGTGTAATTGTTAAGAAAGTATTAAAACCTTGGATTACATACAGTCGATAACCTGGTGTAATTAACAAAGTATTAAAACTTTGTTACAGTCTAAATCCCTAATTAGTTGGAATATTTAACTTCGGGTATAAGGTTAATTTGACGAGCATTTTATAATTATGACCGATGGACTATTATGGGCAAAAACCAGATATGTTTCAGATAAATCCAGGACAAAGGAAAATTAACCCAGAGTAATAAATTAAAATCAAAACATCAAACATCATGATTACGGAAGTTTAAATAAGCATAATACTTTTATTGTATTTCTCATCGTACTTTTAATTACTGTCTTTTAATTTATCGCAATTTTATTACTCGCAATTTTAATTAACGTCATTTAAATATTGTTATTTATTTTACGCACTTTAATTATCGTCATTTATCTTTACGCTTAAAATATAAAATCGACAAAACGGTCATTAAACGGTAAACCCCCCTTTTATAATAATATTACTACTTATATATATATATATATATATATATATATATATATATATATATATATATATATATATATATATTTGTATAAATATAGTTTTATAAAAATATATTACGTAATCAACTAGCTCCATGTGAAACGAACTGGACTTACTAAAAACTACACTACTCTACGATTAGGTACACTGCCTATAGTGTTGTAGCAATGTTTAGGTATATCCCATCTATATAAATAATTAAAAATTGTGGAAATTGTACCGTATTTCCTATTAAAAATAATAGTATTTCGTACACCTCCGCTGACACATCAAGTTTTTGGCGCCACTGCTGGGGACCCGGTGAAAAATGCTATATTTTATTAAAACTATATTTTTGTAAAAATATATTATTTCTTATTTCGTAAAAATATTTTGTATTTATATTAAGTGTTAAAAAATTAAAAAATATAAAATATATATATTTTTAAAATTTTATCTTTAAAAAGTATTTTTATTTTTAGATTTTAAAATATAAGTATATTTTAATAAATATTTTCTTTATATATTTTGTGAAAATTAAATTCAGGAAAAAAGTAATTAATAAATAGAATTGGGCCGAAGCCTGTTCGAAGCACGAATCAGTTCTGTATTATTGGTCCAAGCGATCGCATGACCCAGAAGAGAAAAACTCATGCGGTTGCATGAGTTCAGCTGGCAGGCCACATACCTCGGACGCATGAATTACGATTAGGGTTTAATAATAATTACTAATATTTAATTAAAGTAGGGTTAATTAGTTTAATAATTAGTTTATAATTTAATTTTTATCAGTAATATTAAGTTTTAGTTAGTCTTATTAATTAGATTAATTAATATTTTTATATAATAATTTACTAATAATATAAAAATAATATTTTTATATAAAATTTTAATTTTTATCATTTTTATAATATATCTTTTTATTAATTGTATCTTTTTATTCGTTTTAATTCGTAATTTGTATATTTATCGTTCATAATTAGTTTTAAACTTAGTATTTTGTCGTAGTATTTCTAGATCTTTAAGTTTTGCCGTAAAATGCCTTAAGTGCTTTTTTTTAATATTAAGCTTCAGGCGCTTTAGAATTTTGCACGTAGTTTTTAGATTTTAGTGCCTAATTAAGTTATTATCGTTTTGGATATAGAATTCCTTTTAAGCTTTAATACCTTTAGGCACAAATTTTTAGATTTAATTTTTAGACTTTTAAGTTTCGACGTTTTTCTTTCTTATTTTTATTTTTCGACATTTTTCGACGCGAATTTTCTTTCTCATTTCTACGCTCTAGTTTTTAGGACATAGATTTTTATTTCAAAATTTCGACGAAAAATTATAAAAAGCGATTAAATTAATAGACATCCAAATTTTCTGGTTCGTAGTAATAGTTGGATTTGTTAGTGGCGAGTTGTAGATTTTCCGATTTAAAGTATCCTGGCTACTTGCTGCATCTATTGACTATTCGAAACGTGTGCAAAATCAGAAAAGTCTATTAATTTGATAACTTTAATAATTTTTAGATTTATAACTAATAGGATATTCAGTGAATGCACCGAGCAAAACGTTCACCACCTTTCATACGTTCACCTCCTGTAACTCGATCAAGACATCTAGCCAATATCGTCGCCGTTGATTTTTCTTTAGAATCATCATCAAGTCGAACAAGTACTCCAACTCAAATTTCTGATAATCCATTTTTTGAACCCGACTTCACAATCGAGAACCCGGAGGATATTCAAGGACAATTCCAAGATCCTGAACCACTAATCATTCCTCCTAAACCACAAATCGTTAAATCAGAATCTTCTAGTGATTCGGATTCAACAAATTCAAATATAGAAATAACGGAACCTCAAAGTATGGAAGACCGAATGAGAGCCATACGCACGGGCCAAGGTCATGCCATTAATCAGCCAGATGTTAATGCTCCAGATTTTGAAATCAAAGGACAAATCCTACGCATGGTCACAAATCAGTGCCAATTTAGTGGTACAACAAAAGAAGATCCAAACGAACATCTTCGAACTTTTAACAGGATTTGTAATCTATTTAAAATCCGAGAAGTTGAGGATGAAACTATTTATCTTATGTTGTTCTCATGGACTTTACATGGGGAAGCCAAAGATTGGTTAGAATCGTTACCTGAAGGAGCGATTGATACATGGGATGTTTTAGTTGAGAAATTTCTTAAAAGATTCTTTCCGGCATCTAAAGCCGTGAGACTTCAAGGAGAAATTGCCACATTCGTGCAAAAGCCAAATGAAACGTTATATGAAGCGTGGACACGATTCAGAAAGATGTTGAGAGGATGTCCTCAACACGGTTTAGATACTTTCAAATAGTGCAAATCTTCTATAAAGGCATCGACATCGCCACACGAAAAGACATAGACACAGTAGCTGGTGGTTCCATTATGAAGAAAACCGCAACTGAAGCTCACAAGATAATTGATAATACAGCTGTGACAACCCGGAAATTTTAGAGCAAATTTAAACTTAATCTTTATATGTTTCCAACACGATAAGCAAAGTCTGTAATATTGATTCTCAAACTTTTTGAACTAATGTTATATATTCAGTTAACCTTTGACTATTGACCGGCGATTCACGAACATCTATTTGTATATATATATATATATATATATATATATATATATACAATAAGTTGGAATATTAATTATTCATAAATAACTTGCAATGTGTATTTAAAAACTGATTCATGTATATTAAAAAAGATATATACATATATATAATTTCAAGTTATTTAGTAAACGATAGTAACATTCGTTTATTGATTTGATTGATATTTAGATAAGTTAACTAAAACGTTTAAGATGAACAAGTAAAACACTAATTTACTACAGTATTTTCGAATTGCTACAGTACCCGAAAAGCTACAGTGTTTTTGAAAATCACTATTTGCTATAGTAAAAATCATTTGCTACAGTGTTTTTTTCTCCCGAAAATCACAATTTGCTACAGTGAAAACGACTTTGCTACAATAAAACACTATTTGTTACAGTAAAAACGACTTTGCTACAGTAAATACTATTTGCTACAGTGAAACACTATTTGCTACAGTGACACTATTTGCTACAGTGAAAAATATGTCGACAAATAAGAAAACAAAATATATTGGGTGCGTACCAGCTGGCCATGTGATCGCATGGTAAAAGGGCATGAAACCCATGCGATCGCATGGGGTGCTGTTTCAGAAATGGTACTATAAAAGCTCGCGTGTTTGGCCGAATCCATTCATTCCTCTATCTCCCTGCTCTCTATATTTATATTTATATTATTATTATTATTATTATTATAATTATTGTTATTATTATTATTATTATTATTATTATTATTATTAATTATTATTATTATTATTATTATTAAGATTAATAATATTATTATTAATTGTATTATTATTATTTAGTAGTATGAGTATTATTATTAGTATTATACATAAAATACTACGACGAGGTCATGAGTGAGTTATTTCAAAACGGGTTTTTTCGAGCAGAATAGAGCTAAGGAAATTATGGGTTATAGCTATGGAAGTTATGGGTATTGTGCGAGAGTATTGCTCGTGAGTCAAACTAGTGTTTATCATCTCCGTTGCGTCTACGTACTTTCCTACAATATTGAATCACAATATTGATACGTGAGCATTCATATCTTATCTTTTATATGTTAATAGTGTATCCATGTCTAGTGCTCGAGTATATATGTTTATGCATGCTTGTATGCTTTAATTTTGTTGTTACATAGTTTATAATGAATTACGAATTTGATACATATGCTACTGATATAATGTATATGAGATGCATGTTTTTGAAAAGCTGGCAAAAAATTATTAACTTTTCATTTAGAAATCGCGTTATTTCGATGAACGGATTAAAAGATATGGTCAAATGAATTATGGTCAACGTTTATTGAAATTGTGTTTGAAACTGTAAATTAATATTTAAACAACTTGTCTATGAGATTGATAAATTGGATTTTTAGATATTACAAATCGAGTAAATGAATTTCTATATAAGGCACCTTTTGTTTTATTGATCAATTGTTAAAGTTGACTGTATTATCATGTTTTAAAAGCTTTATAAACACTATAATCTAATTTTACAAGTAATGGAAAAACTATGTGAAATAATAAAATATGTTTGATTGTCATGATAATTCAAATATAATATAGCTCCTGAAATAAATAATATTTTGAGTTTGATAAACTATAAATTCGTTCAATTATCAAGACTTATATTATGTTAATAAACATGTATAGATTAAAAGATCATATTGGGTCAGGTTGACTTTTGAGATGACTTTTGTTAACTTTTGCATGTCGGTCTCGAGCATTAGGATTGTGATACACTATGACCTGACCTAGCTTGTTAGACATGTATTGACCAACATATGTTCTCTAGGTTGAGATCTACGATTATTTTGCATTTCGAGTTTCGGTCACATTTCGGTGAATGACCTTGTGCTGTTAAGGTGAGTTTCATTTGCTTCCTTTTTAATTGCTTTTGCAATATATATTTTTGGGCTGAGAATACATGCACTTTATTTTAAACGCAATGGATACAAGTACATACTAAATTCTACACCGAGTTTGAACCGAAAATCCCTTAGCTTTGGTAACTAGTAACTGCCGGTTATAAGAACTGGTGGCGCGGGTAGTTATATATGGATCCATAGGGCTTGACATCCCTGTCTGTTCCAGGTATAGAAACCCTAGCCTGAACTATAAAACAGACGTATGCTATTTGAGTTTAGTACACGTTGGATTGCGTGTATTGTACATGTTTGTCGCATGTATGTTAAAACATGGGTATTTATTATAACGTTAAAGTTTAGTTACCAGGGTGTTCAATCTTGTAGAATAATTTGATAAACGTTTCTGGATGAAACAACTGAAATCTTGTGATCCACCTTTATGTACAGATTATGCGCAACATTAAAACTATGAACTCACCAACCTTTGTGTTGACACTTTTAAGCATGTTTATTCTCAGGTTTCGTGAAGTCTTTCGCTGTTTGCTTATATGTGATACAAGCTATGTGCATGGAGTCATACATGCTTTATTCGAGAAAACGTTGCATTCACAAAATCATCACCATGTATCTTATTTTGACTGCATTGTCAATGACTGTAGTATTGTAAACTATTATTTACGGTGATTGTCTATATGTAGAAATCATCAGATGTCAAAAACCTTGGAATTAGATATTCATTTATGGTGTGCTTTTTTAAAAGAATTCAATATTTACAAAACGTATCATGTAGAGGTCAGTACCTCACTGTGAAATCGATGAATGATGTATTCGTCCAAAAGGCATTTGGACGGGTCATCACAGTTGGCATCAGAGCTTGAGGTCATAGGGAACCAGAATTTGCATTAGTGTGTTTAACTGGTAATTGTTAGGATGCATTAGTGAGTCTGGACTATGACCGTATCTGTTTTTACCGAGTTTTGCTTACCATTTATTGTCGAAAATTACTTGCTTATCATTCCTAAGTCTAGACATGTCTTACTGCATTTACTGCATAGATAGTGTATCGACAAAATTCATATCTTAGCGTATATGTTACTTTAAACTTTTCCTGACATCTTCAGAAAATTTCTCCGTAATTTATGGAATTTTGGTATTATATATACATATGTAAATTATGTATTGAAGAGTACCAAATCTAAGTCCTATAATCTATTTCACATCAAAAATCATTTCCCTGATTACATAAAATGGATCCTGTATCTAGTTCAAATTCCTTAAACTCTGACAGCTATTCCGATATGGATATTCACCTGAACTCCAAAGACAGCGTAACCGGAATGGATCAACCAATTAGCCATCACCTATTCTGGATGAATTGGGGATGGGTTCGTAGCCTACTTAGTCATTGGAGACAAGAAGAAGGTGATCCCTTCCATCCACCACATTCCCCTCTTGGCGAAGAACCTGAAGCACTTACCGGCGAACCTGTTCGTAATACCATTTTCTCTCTCATCTCCAGAGTATCTCGTCATGATTATATACTATCTCAAATTCTGGATCTTATTCATCCGCTCGTCCGAACCTCCAATCATCCCGGTGTAGTAGAAGAAGTCAACGAGCTTCGCGCTCGGGTAGTGACTTTGGAGAATACGGTGTAAAGATTACAAGCACCAGCAGCATCACCGGCATCAACAATACCACTATCATCAACACCAACAGTATCATTATCACTACCAACAGCAACATCTGCATCCCACACCTCAACATCACAATCTGTACCTTGAACATCAACGTCATACGCACCATAGATATTAAGGAATACCAACAACAACAAACGATGAAGTATTGATTCATAACTTCATCGAAGAAATATTCTGCTGAGAATATGTAGTTTCTAAAAGTTTTCGAGATTACTTATTCTAGTTCTAATTGTAAACCAAATGATTGAGTGAATAGAAATGATGAAATAAAACCCTGATCGGAATGGTGCACGATTTACAAGCTAGATCTGTTTTACCAGCAGCATCAGCAGTACCGTCAGCATCACCAGCACCGTCAGTACCGTCAGCATCATCAGCATCAGCAGCATATACAACATCACAAGCTCCGCCAGATCCATCATTGAAAGGACCCGTCCTAATCCATCCGGACGAAGTCCATATCGATTATAAACGATTCACAATAGTTGATTATATTGCAAGGTATTTGACCTCTATATGATACATTTTTCAAACATTGCATTCGTTTTTGAAAAGACAATCTTTCATTACATCGCAAGTTGACGGCATGCATACCATTTCATAATATATCTATCTATAACTGACTAAATAATAATCTTGATGAATTCAACGAATTGAATGCAACGTCTTTTAAAATATGTCATGAATGACTCCAAGTAATATCTCAAAAAAATGAGCAAATGCACAGCGGAAGATTTCTTTCATACCTGAGAATAAACATGCTTTAAAGGGTCAACCAAAAGGTTGGTGAGTTCATTAGTTTATCATAAGTAATCATTTCATCATTTTAATAGACCACAAGATTTCATATTTCCATTTTTCATAAACATACGTCCCATACATAGAGACAAAAAAAAAATATCATTCATATGGATTGAACACCTGGTAACCGACATTCACAATATACATATAAGAATATCCCCATCATTCCGGGATCCTCCTTCGGACATGATATAAATTTCGAAGTACTAAAGCATCCGGTACTTTGGATGGGGCTTGTTGGGCCCGATAGATCTATCTTTAGGATTCGTGTCAATTAGGGTGTCTGTTCCCTAATTCTTAGATTACCAGACTTAATAAAAAGGGGCATATTCGGTTTAATAATCCAACCATAGAATGTAGTTTCACGTACTTGTGTCTATTTCGTAAAACAGTTATAAAAACAGCGCATGTATTCTCAGTTCCAAAAATATATATTGCAAAAGCATTTAAAAAGGGAATAATGAAACTCACCATACTGTATTTTGTAGTAAAAACACATATAACATCATTGAACAAATGTAAGGTTGGCCTCGGATTCACGAACCTATATCATTTGTTTATTTATTAATACACACAATTGTAATCGAACAAATTTATATATTATTATTAATTGTTTATTTTAGTAAATTATATGTTTCAATAATAATTTAATTAACTATATTTATTTTATATATATACTGTAGGTAAATAATGTTAAAAATAATAATCTTTAATGTTAAAAATAATAATGATGATAATCATAAAATAATAGTTACAATATTCATAAAATAATAATAATAGTAATTTTTATAGGAATAATATTAATACTCATAAAATTGATGATAATGATAATAATCATAATAATGATAATAATAGTAGTTTTCTAATGAAGGTGTAAAGTTTAATAATAATGATAATGAAAATAATAATTTGATAATAATACTTACTACTTAATAATATTAATAATCTTATTACTAATGATAATTTTAATTAACAAAAATGATAATTTTAACAAAAATGTTAATTTTAATAAAAATACTCATTCTAATAAAAATGATAAATTTAACAGTATTGATACTTTTAGTAATACTAATAATAGTAATAATAATATTGATAATAATATAAATGATATTTAATTATAATAATAATAATAATTATACTTAACAATAATAACAATAATTAATAATAATAACAATAATAGTAAAGAATATAATAATGATAAGTAACTACCTCAAAATAGGCTAAAAAAAATAAACTGCCCGCGACGGGACTCGAACCCACGACCTCCCTCTAACCCATCAACACTGTTATACCACTGCTCTATCCCAATTTTCTGATTTATGATGCAACTTAAACTCATTTAAACTGAACCATCGACCCAACATTACATTCAGCCCAACTGCACAAATTATATACGGCCCAACAGACAAGTGTTAGTTTTTCGGCCCAACAGCATCTTTTGATAATAAAAAGAATGCTGTAGTGGCCTGGGTTCGAACCCAGGACCTTCTGTTTTCCAAGCATACTCCCAACCAACTGCTCTATCTATGTTTTTCTGATTTAATACATATTCTAAATATATTTAACCTTTAACTCTTTTCATCTTCTTCTTCAAAAACTAAACCCAAAACTGTTCATCATTGTTAACACCCATTTTATCATCATATCATCATCATCTTCCTTGATCATCATCGTCATAGAACCATCATCATATCTACGTAAAAAAAAAAAATATGAACCGTAACAGAAGTGTCACGATCCTCATCATGTATCGTAACTATTCATCATCACTTTCATCCATCATCATCACTTCATTACTTTTCTTCTTCATCACCTCTCTATCATCATTATCGTGTTTAACCTCATCATCATCTTCATAAACATCATCATAACATCACTTAATTAACATTATAACTAAATTGATGGGCCTTGAAGAGTCGTACTATTAAAACTTCACGTGAGGACATAAAGTTTGTATTGCATTTTATATAATTTGATCACCTACTGTGGCTACACCTTTATTTCAACATCACCAATTCTTTCTTTTTTTTTTTTTTATTTTAAACATTTTTTTTTACTTCATAACGTTTTTGACTTCAACTTTATCATGAGTGTATTGTCTTCCCCACATGGCCCCATCATCATAACCACTACCATTATACGCATATTAGTAACTACTTCATTATCATCATGAGCAACTTCAATAAATGGGTTTCATGAAAACAGAAAAAAAAAATATAGTAGATGCAGTAACAGTAATTGGTGGCGGATCATGGTGATAGGTGGTGGTTTTTACATTGATCGTTAATGGTTGTAGCTTTTGTAAGTTGCACCCAAACAACTCGGTTGAAGCATCGTCTTATAGACGAGTTCCTAATTGTTGCACTTTTAGGATGAGGGGGTCTACAAATACGTATTCGATTTGCGTTAGGGATGTAGGGTGCCAAGTGTATAGCGGCAACCACTATAGTTCAAAGGTGATGAAGTAGTTGTAGCAACAATATGTACAATTATAGTAGTAGTAGATATGTATCGTGGTTTGGTGACTTGTTGTTCGAATCGAGACAGAAAGATGAAATGGGTATCGAATATCGTGGGTTTAATGAGGATGTTAAAGTGGTGGTTGAAGATGATGGTTGTCATAGCAACCGTAGTAGATGGTTGCAGGGTGATGGTCGTGAGGTGATAGAGCTAGTTGCTGGGTATGGTTTTGAAGAATGGTATGGTTTAAGAAAGATGATAATTCATGGTTGTTATTGTTGTGGCTTGACAAAAAAAATATATATATAGAAAGATAATAGAAATAGAAAGGCTATGGATTAGTGATATATTTTTGGTTTTCCTCAACATGTAGATATTTTGTATTTTAAATTAGGTAGTGGATGTTAGTGTGTTGATTGAAACTTATAACAGAAAGTGGAGAGAACAGTGAAATGTGGAAAGAAAAGGTTTGTACTAGTTGTTGACAATGGTGTATTGTTTGTGAAGGAAACAAAACATATACAGTAATCTAGATGTTAAATTCATAAATCACGGATAATAATAATAATATAATAATAATTCTTAAATCATAAATTATAAAAACGTGTAGGAATAACAGTTCAGCAGCCGTCTCATTTGGTTGTTTCCTACCGACAGTTTTCACGGACTGTGTTATATCGTGCCCATTGCTAAACAGTTAAAATATAAAAGTGTTCCTAAAAATCCTAAACTTTTAGATTAAATATAATTAATTATTTCACTCATTAACTGTTTGAAACCTGATCAAAAAAATTCAATAATTATTTATTTTCTGTTCCAATTTATATGTACGGAGTACTAATATTTAAACTAAAAAGGATAAAAATATTTTCAACAAATCTAGAATCTTCGTAATCAATTTACACTCCAACTTTTATTTCAATTCTTCATGAACATGTACAATATCTATATTAAAACTAACAAAACATCAACTGAGTGTTACCGACGTTTACCAATTAAGCTCAAAATCATTTATCTTTAATATATGTTCTTTCTATATATATATAACCAATCTTAATTAAAAAGTTTAAGTAAATAATTATATTACTTATATCTTTTTTTAAACGATTAAATATAATATTATATATTTACAAGTATTATTATATATATGTATCTATTTACAACTAGTTTTTCGTGAATCGTCGAGAACGGTCGAAGGGTAATTGATGACATGAATATAGATTTCAAAACTTTCGAGACTCAACATTACATATTTTGCTTATCGTGTCGAAAATATATAAAGATTAAAGTTTAAATTTGATCAGAAATTTCCGGGTCACTACAGTACCTACCCGTTAAAGAAATTTCGTCCCGAAATTTGATCGAGGTTGTCATGGCTAACTATAAAAATATTTTCATGATGAATATGAGTTGATGAATAGAATTTTATCATTATTGAATAATATAGATAAGATAATTCGATTATTCGAAGAGCACGAATGAAGTTATCACAAAAGAGTGAAATGAATAAATGAAATTTCGTTTTAGCTTTTGACGTTGTCTTGGTTGAATTTAGAAAATGAGATGCATCTTAACTTTTGACGTAGTCACGGTTGAATTTAGAAAATAAAGTTGATCTTAAATTTTGACGTCGTCTTGATTAAATTCCGGAATTCAAGGGATTTTAAGAAAATTTTCGAAATCTAAAAGATTTGATTCTTCGGCGAATAAGGGAATTGAGATCTCTATAATTAAATACGGTGATCTGCCGTGATTACTCTGTCTGATATTTCCATTATAAATTAAGCTCTTCCGTTCCATTATTCTCACCATTCCTATACTTTCTTTCTTGGTTCATATCTCCAAAAGATTTTGAAAATGCTTAATCCAGTTCTAATCCTTGATATTTTTCTAATTATCATTTCTGTCATCCTTCTTTTCAATCTTCCTCCAGAAGAATCTGTTTACTTCTACTATTATCTTGGGGTGATACTATTCTTAATTATACTGTGTCTTTATATTGCTATTCGTATTAATATCCACGGTTTGTAACCTCCGTGTTGTAATTGGTCTTTATATTTTCTCTTATATTTTGGAGCTTTGTCCCTTCGTTTCTTCTTCTTGCGATTAAACACCGCTTGTAATGGTTCAGAATTCGCAGATATAAACTTCGGAATGAACATTGTTAATGTTCTAAGAAGGAAATCGTAATGGTACGATTTGATTTGTCAAATTACCAGCATTTCTGAGAATAGAACTATCAAGAATATATTTTCTTGATATGTTAGGAGGTGAAGTAGAATGAACGAGTCATGTAACATGGCACATGATGATGGTATGATCTACTGTGAACCATCACCACGTTTCATTAGAAACTCAGCATGACTTACTGTAATATAATCACGTTGATCAAGTGTCATTATATTATACTAACTCATGAATCAGTTCCCAACATTACTTCAATAACATTCATATTTTAAGCTCGAAAGTTTACAGATTATAGAAACTAACAGTTTCTATATGATGTAACACTGATAGCACGAAGAGATTGATGATTTTAGTTAAGAATAGTTATAAAAATATCTTTAGAAATACGAAGGATATTTATAATGAAAGATACGATGATATCTTGGAATTTCTGTGATTGGAGGATGATGAAGAATATCGTCCACAAGGGTTTTTGAGTAAGGAGCAAGACATTTACTAAAGGCTTCAGCAGGCATTGAATCATTTGGATTCTTTGAAGTCAAACTTATTCTTTGTGATTTGTCCACGGTTTCCTTTATAGTTTCGCATAATTCGCTTTTCGATACTAAATTTTCTATTGAATATTTCCAATATAATGATACACAGAAAGCACTAAGAGGTATATAATTTCGGACGAGAATATTTATGAAAATATCCTCAGAAATATCGAAGATATTGATGATGATATTTTGGAATTTCTAAGTTCGATGGTTGATGGAGAAAGATTTTTCGCAAGATTTTAACATGACTTCGGAGCAAGATATTCTCTAAAGATTTCAGCGGATCCAGAATTATCTGGATTCTTTGAATATAGGGTATGGTCCTTGTATTTGTCCTTGGTCTTCTTCATGGTTAACTTTATCCGTTTTCCAGTTCCAACGTTTCTGAGCTTTTCCAACATATTATTCTTTATCATCAAACTTCCGACGACTAAGGTCGTTTACGGTTGCCTACAGTTTCTGCTGCTTCATTCAGCTTTTTCAACATTCAGAATATCGATTCGTAAACCGGGTGCCTTTTCAAAATTTCAGAATTGAAGATCGTAATTCTAGGAGATAATTGTTATATGTATACATATAACTATTGATGTATAAATGCTACGAGATTCGAAATACTGATTGCTGATTCCCGGTAATTGGTATGGCAATTATTGTTACAGGGTATAGATGAATACAAGACGAGGTTTCAATGAATATAATGATTTTTCAGAAAGTCCAAATTCATTGAAGTTGCTGGTAATTTTACTGCTAATGTGGTGAAATATAAACGGTTCTCCGGTAACGATGACGACAGGCAAACTTATATATCGAGGTTATAATAAGGTTAATTCGAATGGAAGTTGAAGTTGATTTGTTGAAGCTGTGATAAAATTGGCTAATTTGAAAAAGAGTTGCAATGTTATTTTCGGTAATAACAATGCCAAAGGGGCTAACACAGACACGTGTTAAACTTTTACTTAGGGTCCGGGAGTTTTCAGGTGCATAACTATATGCGTAAATCTTTTCTTCCATAGATGAAGTGCGTTTGGTTCATCCTTTCAATTGAGGTGTTTTCAATAATCATAAAAGGTTTGAACGCAGATTGTATTCGTCAAGATACAAATGAAGTTTAGGATGAAATCAAGTGGCAAACTTGAAGAATTGTTTAGTTTCATATGTTATAGTCAATATTTTAATTCATTTTAATTATCCAGTGTTATTCGTCTATAGTCGATAGTCCACAGTTGACAGTCCAATAATTCATTTTCATACATAATTTAATATATAATATTCGAATTAATTAAAACGTATCGTGACCCGTATACGTCTCAGACTCGATCACAACTCAAACTATATATATTATTGTAGAATCAACCTCAACCCTGTATAGAGAACTTGATCATTAATGCATATAGAGTGTCTATGGTGATTCCAAATAATATATATAGATGCATCGATATGATATGTCAAAACCTTGTATACGTGTCCCGATATTTAAAGTGCGTAAAATGAATATCAGAAAATAAATGACGATAAATAAAGTGCATAAAGTAAATAACAGAAATTAAATGACGATAAATAAAATTGCGAGAATTTAAATTGTGATAAATAAATTGCAATAAATAAAATGTATTACGGAATTAATTAGTTAGCTAGGAACAATTAGCTAGGAACAGTTTGCGTGGATTCTTAACAAAATTTCTCATAGTTAATTTGTTTGTTTCTAACAGATTTTATTTTGTCAAATGTTTTCTTCATTATGCCACTTGTTGGATTCTGATATGTCAAAATCCAAATATGAAATTGAATGAAAATGGTTATTCTGTAGTGAACGGATTCGTATATCGGTAGATGTAAGTAGGATAGTAAATGACTGTTGAATCATATTTGAAGAATGTACAGTGTAACTTATTAATGCGAAATCTAAATATTCCCCGGGTATTACCTACCCGTTAAAATATTTTCACCATTAACAGTTTGTACAATAAAAATTTTAATTATAATCACTATGAAAACATATATACATATATATTTTCTTCGGATATAATCATGGATTTAATGAATCAATATGATATTAAACTCATTTGATTTACCGTTAGAATAAAAATATATAATCTCTAAAACATTAGAGATTACATAATCGCCATGTCGAACGAAGATAACCGATGTAGAACGTCATGTAGAACTATGATTATACTCGAGGTATAGATTGAGATATTGAGGCATGTGATATTGAAACTTGGGTTGTTAGTGATACTGTTGGTGCCGGTGATTTGGATGAAGCTGGTACGTTTTGCACCATATTTTCCAAGACTACAACTCGTGCGCGAAGTTCGTTAACTTCTTCTATTACACTGAGATGATTGTCGGTTCGGACGAGCGAATGAATGAGGTTTAGAATCTGAGATAGTATATGATCGTGATGAGATACTTTGGAAATGAGAGAGAAAATGGTGTCTCGAACAGGTTCGCCAGTAAAAATTTCAGGTTCATTGTCAAGGGGTGAATTCGATTGGTGGAAGGGATCGCCTTCTTCGCGTCTCCATTGATTAAGTCGACTACGAACCCATCAGATGAATTGGGGATGGCTGATTGGTTTATTCATTCTGGTTATACTGCTTTCGGAGTTCGAGTGGAAATCCATATCGGAATAGCTGTCGGAATAACTATCACAATAGCTATCTGAATCTGAGGGACTCGAACTGGTTGAGGGATTCATCTCGTACGATCAGCTAAAGGATTTCAATAAGAAACAGATTATAGGATGTAGATTAGTACCCTGCAATACATAAGTTACATATGCATATATAATACTAAAATCCCATAAGTTACGGAGGAATATACGGAGTATGTCAGGCAGAGTTTACAGTAATAGATATGCTAAGATATGAATTAGCGGATACGCTAAGATATGAGTTTTGTCTATACACTATTTATGCAATCAATGCAGTAAGATGTGTCTAGACTAAGAATGATAAGTAGGTAATTTCCTAAGGATGATAAGCAGATGATTTTCGACAAAAATGATAAGCAAAACTTTTGACATGCAGACACGGTCGAAGTCCAGACTCACTAATGCATCCTAATGACTATCAGTTAGACATACTAATGCAAGACCTGGTTCACTAAGACCACCGCTCTGATACCAACTGAAAGGACCCGTCCTAATCCATCCGGACGAAGTCCATATCGATTATAAACGATTCACAATAGTTGATTACATTGCAAGGTATTTGACCTCTATATGATACATTTTTCAAACATTGCATTCGTTTTTGAAAAGACAATCTTTCATTACATCGCAAGTTGACGGCATGCATACCATTTCATAATATATCTATCTATAACTGACTAAATAATAATCTTGATGAATTCAACGAATTGAATGCAACGTCTTTTAAAATATGTCATGAATGACTCCAAGTAATATCTCAAAAAAATGAGCAAATGCACAGCGGAAGATTTCTTTCATACCTGAGAATAAACATGCTTTAAAGTGTCAACCAAAAGGTTGGTGAGTTCATTAGTTTATCATAAGTAATCATTTCATCATTTTAATAGACCACAAGATTTCATATTTCCATTTTTCATAAACATACGTCCCATACATAGAGACAAAAAAAAATATCATTCATATGGATTGAACACCTGGTAACCGACATTCACAATATACATATAAGAATATCCCCATCATTCCGGGATCCTCCTTCGGACATGATATAAATTTCGAAGTACTAAAGCATCCGGTACTTTGGATGGGGCTTGTTGGGCCCGATAGATCTATCTTTAGGATTCGTGTCAATTAGGGTGTCTGTTCCCTAATTCTTAGATTACCAGACTTAATAAAAAGGGGCATATTCGGTTTAATAATCCAACCATAGAATGTAGTTTCACGTACTTGTGTCTATTTCGTAAAACAGTTATAAAAACAGCGCATGTATTCTCAGTTCCAAAAATATATATTGCAAAAGCATTTAAAAAGGGAATAATGAAACTCACCATACTGTATTTTGTAGTAAAAACACATATAACATCATTGAACAAATGTAAGGTTGGCCTCGGATTCACGAACCTATATCATTTGTTTATTTATTAATACACACAATTGTAATCGAACAAATTTATATATTATTATTAATTGTTTATTTTAGTAAATTATATGTTTCAATAATAATTTAATTAACTATATTTATTTTATATATATACTGTAGGTAAATAATGTTAAAAATAATAATCTTTAATGTTAAAAATAATAATGATGATAATCATAAAATAATAGTTACAATATTCATAAAATAATAATAATAGTAATTTTTATAGGAATAATATTAATACTCATAAAATTGATGATAATGATAATAATCATAATAATGATAATAATAGTAGTTTTCTAATGAAGGTGTAAAGTTTAATAATAATGATAATGAAAATAATAATTTGATAATAATACTTACTACTTAATAATATTAATAATCTTATTACTAATGATAATTTTAATTAACAAAAATGATAATTTTAACAAAAATGTTAATTTTAATAAAAATACTCATTCTAATAAAAATGATAAATTTAACAGTATTGATACTTTTAGTAATACTAATAATAGTAATAATAATATTGATAATAATATAAATGATATTTAATTATAATAATAATAATAATTATACTTAACAATAATAACAATAATTAATAATAATAACAATAATAGTAAAGAATATAATAATGATAAGTAACTACCACAAAATAGGCTAAAAAAAATAAACTGCCCGCGACGGGACTCGAACCCACGACCTCCCTCTAACCCATCAACACTGTTATACCACTGCTCTATCCCAATTTTCTGATTTATGATGCAACTTAAACTCATTTAAACTGAACCATTGACCCAACATTACATTCAGCCCAACTGCACAAATTATATACGGCCCAACAGACAAGTGTTAGTTTTTCGGCCCAACAGCATCTTTTGATAATAAAAAGAATGCTGTAGTGGCCTGGGTTCGAACCCAGGACCTTCTGTTTTCCAAGCACACTCCCAACCAACTGCTCTATCTATGTTTTTCTGATTTAATACATATTCTAAATATATTTAACCTTTAACTCTTTTCATCTTCTTCTTCAAAAACTAAACCCAAAACTGTTCATCATTGTTAACACCCATTTTATCATCATATCATCATCATCTTCCTTGATCATCATCGTCATAGAACCATCATCATATCTACGTAAAAAAAAAAATATGAACAGTAACAGAAGTGTCACGATCCTCATCATGTATCGTAACTATTCATCGTCACTTTCATCCATCATCATCATCACTTCATTACTTTTCTTCTTCATCACCTCTCTATCATCATTATCGTGTTTAACCTCATCATCATCTTCATAAACATCATCATAACATCACTTAATTAACATTATAACTAAATTGATGGGCCTTGAAGAGTCGTACTATTAAAACTTCACGTGAGGACATAAAGTTTGTATTGCATTTTATATAATTTGATCACCTACTGTGGCTACACCTTTATTTCAACATCACCAATTCTTTCTTTTTTTTTTTTTTTATTTTAAACATTTTTTTTTACTTCATAACGTTTTTGACTTCAACTTTATCATGAGTGTATTGTCTTCCCCACATGGCCCCATCATCATAACCACTACCATTATACGCATATTAGTAACTACTTCATTATCATCATGAGCAACTTCAATAAATGGGTTTCATGAAAACAGAAAAAAAAATATAGTAGATGCAGTAACAGTAATTGGTGGCGGATCATGGTGATAGGTGGTGGTTTTTACATTGATCGTTAATGGTTGTAGCTTTTGTAAGTTGCACCCAAACAACTCGGTTGAAGCATCGTCTTATAGACGAGTTCCTAATTGTTGCACTTTTAGGATGAGGGGGTCTACAAATACGTATTCGATTTGCGTTAGGGATGTAGGGTGCCAAGTGTATAGCGGCAACCACTATAGTTCAAAGGTGATGAAGTAGTTGTAGCAACAATATGTACAATTATAGTAGTAGTAGATATGTATCGTGGTTTGGTGACTTGTTGTTCGAATCGAGACAGAAAGATGAAATGGGTATCGAATATCGTGGGTTTAATGAGGATGTTAAAGTGGTGGTTGAAGATGATGGTTGTCATAGCAACCGTAGTAGATGGTTGCAGGGTGATGGTCGTGAGGTGATAGAGCTAGTTGCTGGGTATGGTTTTGAAGAATGGTATGGTTTAAGAAAGATGATAATTCATGGTTGTTATTGTTGTGGCTTGACAAAAAAAAATATATATAGAAAGATAATAGAAATAGAAAGGCTATGGATTAGTGATATATTTTTGGTTTTCCTCAACATGTAGATATTTTGTATTTTAAATTAGGTAGTGGATGTTAGTGTGTTGATTGAAACTTATAACAGAAAGTGGAGAGAACAGTGAAATGTGGAAAGAAAAGGTTTGTACTAGTTGTTGACAATGGTGTATTGTTTGTGAAGGAAACAAAACATATACAGTAATCTAGATGTTAAATTCATAAATCACGGATAATAATAATAATATAATAATAATTCTTAAATCATAAATTATAAAAACGTGTAGGAATAACAGTTCAGCAGCCGTCTCATTTGGTTGTTTCCTACCGACAGTTTTCACGGACTGTGTTATATCGTGCCCATTGCTAAACAGTTAAAATATAAAAGTGTTCCTAAAAATCCTAAACTTTTAGATTAAATATAATTAATTATTTCACTCATTAACTGTTTGAAACCTGATCAAAAAAATTCAATAATTATTTATTTTCTGTTCCAATTTATATGTACGGAGTACTAATATTTAAACTAAAAAGGATAAAAATATTTTCAACAAATCTAGAATCTTCGTAATCAATTTACACTCCAACTTTTATTTCAATTCTTCATGAACATGTACAATATCTATATTAAAACTAACAAAACATCAACTGAGTGTTACCGACGTTTACCAATTAAGCTCAAAATCATTTATCTTTAATATATGTTCTTTCTATATATATATAACCAATCTTAATTAAAAAGTTTAAGTAAATAATTATATTACTTATATCTTTTTTTAAACGATTAAATATAATATTATATATTTACAAGTATTATTATATATATGTATCTATTTACAACTAGTTTTTCGTGAATCGTCGAGAACGGTCGAAGGGTAATTGATGACATGAATATAGATTTCAAAACTTTCGAGACTCAACATTACATATTTTGCTTATCGTGTCGAAAATATATAAAGATTAAAGTTTAAATTTGATCAGAAATTTCCGGGTCACTACAATCATCACCGCAAACATCATCACTAATCAACAACATGTATATCATATCAACGAGTTATGAAGTATTAACTCATTCCCTCTGAAGAAATTATATGTATATTTTATATATATATGAATTTTGAGATCAAAATAAATCTTTTCGTACTAAGCTATTACGTGTGAATCTTAACTAGTAGGTACTACTCGGTTAATTCATATTACTAATATGCTATGATGTACATCCTTCGTTAACGACTTAACCATCGTTAACTACAATCTCTGTTTCAACTCAATGAATTCCATTTCATAATAAACTTAGTGTATTAATCAACTACATGATTGATTTTACACTTTTATCTTCGATGTACTCGAAACTTTCTAGAAAACATCATTTATCTTATGAAGTTCATAAGAATTCCACGAGCACTAATATCATTCACCGAGAAAATATCAATAAAAATGAATAATGAAGTATTGATTCATAATTTCATTTACATTAAAGAGATAATCCACGAAGATTAAGAAATTTCTAAAGTTTTAGAGATTATTCATTTTTAGTTCCAGCTGAAAATCAAATGAGCTTAATATGATATTAACTCATTAAATCTGTACTACATTTGAAGAAAATATACATACTAATATTTTCATAAAAATTGTAATAAAATTCTCTTGTACAAAATATTATTTGTAAAACTTTTAACGGGTAGGTAATACCTAAAAGATATATAAATTTACAAATAATATATTACATTCTTCGATTCTGATTCAACAAATCATCAACTATACTCACTACTTTCACAACGATATACATTCTTTCCTAGAAATCAAAACAACCATTCGCATTAAAATTTGATTACATATTCTGATTTTGAAAAATCAGAATCTAAGCCAAGATTTAACAGAAAACATCACTCTTAGATTCTTACATCTTTCAATGCTATACTTTGACTTCAAAACTTTGCTAGAACACCACTTTTATTCATAAAACCCAGAAAAATATTTGTATCATTCAAAATTCTAGAACATCATATGTATCTTGACAATTACAATCCTCATTCAAACCCTTTGAACTCTTGAAAACACCGGATTGATAACCGACGATTCGATTATGATAATTTTGAATGCTGATGAAGCAGCAAAAACTGTAAACGACCTTATCAGCCAAAAGTTTGATGATAAAGAATAGTGTGTTGGCAAAGCTCAGAAAAAGAGAAGGTTTGGAACTGGAAAATGGATTGAGCAAACCATGAAGGAGGCTGTGGACAAATCACAAAGACCAAACCTGCCTTCAAAGAATCCAAATGATTCAGTATCTGCTGAAGTCATTAACAAATACCTTACTCCTGACTCTAAATCTTTACGGACAAATCTTCTTTATTGTCTTTTGATATTAGAAATTCTAAGATATCATCATATCTTTCATTACAAATATCCTTGATATTTTTGAAGATATTTTCATAACTATTCTTATCTGAAATCATTTATCTCCTCGCGTTATCTGCATTACATCATAAAGGAAACTGTTTAGTTTCTATATTCTGTAAACCTTCGAGTTAAAATTATGAATATTTTGAAGCAGTTTTGGGAACTGAAGCTTGAGTTAGTATAATATAATGACACTTGATCAACGTGATTATATTATAGTAAGTCATGCTGAGTTTCTAATGGAACGTGATGATTCACAGATGTGCCATGTTACATGACTCTCGTATTCTACTTAAACTCTAAACATATCAAGAAAATATATTTCTTGATGATTCAGCCTTTTTCGAGGTATTCTGATAATTTGACAAATCAAGACCGTGCCATTACAATTTTCTTCTTAGAACATTAACTATGTTCATTCCGAAATTCATATCTGCGAATTATGGACCATTACATGCGGTGTTTAATGGATAGAAGAGAAAATAGAGCATGAAGCTTCGAAATAGAAATGAGAGTATAAATCGCAGCAAATAGAAGAGAGCATTAAATGTGGATGTCGATGATTATAGAAAGACAGAAGCAGGGACTCTGAAAAATAAGGAAAGATATAAAGGCCGACGACAACACATAAATTACAAATCGTGTATATCAATAAGTATTGCAACGTAAAGACACGGGAGAACTAAAAATACTATAAAGCCAAGAGTATAGTAAAAGTAAATAGATTCCTCCGGCGGCAGATGAAAAAGAAGAATGATAGATATGAAAGTTAGGAGTATATCAAGAACCAGGACTGGATGGAGCATATTGACGAATACTTTAAAGTATGAGTTGAGGGAGGAAGAATAGAAGGTGAGCTGTGGAAATAAAGAAACGAAGGGAGTGGATTTATAGCGAAAAATCTGACAGAGCAATCGTGACAAGTTATCGCATTTAATCAAAGAAGATCCTAATTTTCTTAATTATCGAAGAATCAAATCTTATTACAAAGATTTTCTCTAAATCCCTTGAAATCCAGAAATCAATCCTATCTACGTCAAAAGATATGGCGAATCTACATTTATTCATTTCACTCTTTTGTGATAACTTCACTCGTACTCTTCACAAAATCGAATTGTTTTATCTATATTACTCAATGATGATAAAACTCTAATTTTTAGCTCATGTGCGTCATGAAAACATAATTATTGTCATCCATAACCATCCCAATCAAATTTTGGGATGAAATTTCTTTAACGGGTAGGTACTGTGACAACCCGGAAATTTTCGACCGAATTTAAACTTAATCTTTATATGTTTCCGACACGATAAGCAAAGTCTGTAATATTGATTCTCAAACTTTTTGAACTAATGTTATATATTCAGTTAACCTTTGACTATTGACCGACGATTCACGAACATCTATTTGTATATATATATATATATATATATATATATATATATATATATATATATATATACAATAAGTTGGAATATTAATTATTCATAAATAACTTGCAATGTGTATTTAAAAACTGATTTATGTATATTAAAAAAGATATATACATATATATAATTTCAAGTTATTTAGTAAACGATAGTAACATTCGTTTATTGATTCGATTGATATTTAGATAAGTTAACTAAAATGTTTAAGATGAACAAGTAAAACACTAATTTACTACAGTATTTTCGAATTGCTACAGTATCCGAAAAGCTACAGTGTTTTCGAAAATCACTATTTGCTACAGTAAAAATCATTTACTACAGTGTTTTTTTTTTTCCGAAAATCACTATTTGCTGCAGTGAAAATGACTTTGCTACAATAAAACACTATTTGTTACGGTAAAAACGACTTTGCTACAGTGAAACACTATTTTGCTACAGTAACACTATTTGCTACAGTGAAAAATATATGTCGATAAACAAGAAAACAAAACATATTGGGTGCGTACCAGCTGGCCATGCGATCGCATGGCAAAAGGGCATGAAACCCATGCGATCGCATGGGGTTCTGTTACAGAAATGGTACTATAAAAGCTCGCGTGTTTGGCCGAATCCATTCATTCCTCTATCTCCCTGCTCTCTATATTTATATTTATATTATTATTATTATTATTATTATTATTATTATATTATTATTATTATTATTATTATTATTATTATTATTATTAAGATTAATAATATTATTATTAATTGTATTATTATTATTTAGTAGTATGTGTATTATTATTAGTATTATACATAAAATACTACGACGAGGTCATGAGTGAGTTATTTCAAAACGGGTTTTTCGAGCGGAATAGAACTAAGGAAATTATGGGTTATAGTTATGGAAGTTATGTGTGAGGACCCGTCCTTATCCACCTGGACGAAATCATCAACATTTGGTCCCATTGCGAGGTACTGTCCTAAATATGCAGGAATGACTCCAAGTAATATAAGCAAATGCACAGCGAAAGACTTCTTTCATACCTGAGAATAAACATGCTTAAAAGTGTCAACCAAAAGGTTGGTGAGTTCATAGGTTTATCATCACAATCATTTCAATATCTTAATAGACCACAAGATTTCATATTCAAAAACGTTTTAATAAAAATATTCTAAGTGGTTGAGCACTTGGTAACCATACTTAACATTTAATCAACATCGCATATTCCCTTTATTATGAAATCTCCCTACACTGTACCAAGTGTAGTAACGAAACGAAGTACTGTGCAACCGTTGAATACTGGTCGTCCAGTCCGGTTGGGGTTGTCAAGCCCGATAGATCTATCAACAGGATTCGCGTTTACAATACCCATGTAAATAGTAGTTACCAAGCTACAGGAAAGTATACCAGTGGTACAACTCAACGTAGAATATATTTTTAAGTACTTGTGTCTATTTCGTAAAGTATTCATAAAAGCAGTGCATGTATTCTCAGCCCAAAAATATATATTGCAAAAGCAATTAAAAAGGGAGCAAATGAAACTCACCATACGATATTTTGTAGTAAAAATATTCATACGACGAAACTAAACAACGTAGTGTTAACCTTGGATTCACGAACCTTAGGAGGAAAAAGCTCCAAAAAGAAAATAACTGTTTTAGCCTAGGCTCGAGACCTCTCGCTTAACCACCCACACCCTTAACCATTCTTCTCTCTGTGTTTTTCTGTTTTAACACCCAGCTCATATCTATGTAACCCGTATCTCTATAACTCGGCCAAAATTGAAAGTCCAGCAACAAAATAGTTCGGTCCAACAACAAATAAAAGATTTCGGCCCAAGAAGAATAATAAGTCCTCGGCCCAATTAGCTCATATATTAGAAGCCCAATTTGATATTCCATGAGATATATAGCTCGATAAAAAAAATGTTGTTGAATTGTGTTTAGAACTCCTTGCCACAGGACAGAAGTATTAGAGAAGGAAAAGAGGGTTCCCCACTAAATTCTCAAATGACAGTTCAAAAGTAATATAAATGGCCCATGTTTATTATGTTATAATTTATAATGGGAACCAGAATTTTTTTGCTGTCTCTACATCTTTCCAGCTCATCAATATCATTAATATCACTTTAAACATCATCAATTATTATTTCACTTTATCGTCTAGTATTATCATCACATCATGTAACATTGTTTATTTCACCTTCTTCATCAAAATAGTAACAGAAAACTTCGATATGTAAGCATTTGTAGCAACGAAAATCAACAGCTAATGAAATATATTATGGATTAAAGGTGGCTATTTGTGTTAGTTATAGGGTGGTTAATCGGGCAAAAATAGGAGATAGATGAATAGGATGATACGGTTCAAACAGCAAAATAGTTAGTTGGTGGTGGTCTCGAGTGGGTTATGATGTACATGGTTAAATTTTTGATAACCGCAAGTGGGTATTGTTGATGGGTTTTATTGATGGTGCGTTGTGAATGATTCAAATAGAAACAGGAAATAATATATTAAGATTATGACGAATGTGGCTCGTGTTGATGGGAGATGATTAAGGTGGCGATGAAGAAGATTGCAAGATGGTTGTTCAAGTGATGGTCATTTGAATAGAACAGAAAGACATACTTAGCACCTAACTCAATTAGAAAACAGGAAAGTTGAGAAGTATACGGCTAGCATATATTAGCAAATGGGTTTTGATTGTGTTCGTTTACTAACGGAAAATAGAAGAGAGAGAGAAGACGAGTGAGATAGAGAGAGAGTAAGAGTGTTGTGGTGTACGGTGGTTTGAAATGTGGTGTTGGTGTGTTCTTCAAAACAGAAACAATAGCGGCACCAGAGTGGCCATAGTGGTTAGTGGTGGTCATCTAAGTGATAAAGGTGGTGATTAGGGTGGCGGCCAATGATGGATTATGGTGGCGTGTTGATCTTGGGGTGCTCGACAATAAGAAGAAGCAAACAACGTTTTTAGTAGCGTAGCAGCCAAAGATAAATGAGTGTTTGGATTTGATGATCGTTTGATGTTTTCATGATGGCCGAAGGTGGCATAGAGATGGTGGCCGGTGGTCTTATGGTGGTGGAAGGGAGGTGGAAGAAGTCGTGTTTGTTGGTGCTCGATTCTCAAACAGAAACATGTTATATAAGTGGGGTTTTTTTTTCATTTATAGTATGGTGTTTATGTGTATGGATAGGTATATTTATATTAGTGTATATCTATAACAAGAGATAACCCGTTCGTTTATATCTCATAAGTGGAAAACATAAGGTTTGTTAGCGGAAGAGTAAAACAAAGAAAAACAGAAATCGAATATTATTATTAATAATATAATAATAATAATAATCATATAATCAAAAGCAAACGTTAAAAAAAAGAAAAAAAAATTCCAGTTGTCATATTTTGTAATTACACTACCGACATTTCTTTTAGGATATTATTTCGTGGTCCATTGCTAAACAGTTAAAACATAAAAGTTTTCCGAAAAATCTCATATTTTTAAATTAAGTACATTTAATTATTCTATTCGTTAAATGTTTGAAACCTGATCAAAAAGTTTCGTCTAATATTTGATTTAAGTTCTAAGTGATATGTACGGAGTATTAAAACTTAGCTCAAGGTATTTATATATATCTTTAGCAAACTTAGAATTGATAAACTTAATTATGGACCAACGTTAAATTTCAACTTCTCATAAATTCGAGTTTAAACTTGTTTAATATTGATCATAAAAATTCGAGCTCGATCCCAACTCAAAATTAAATATTTTTAAAATTAATCAAATAGATTCTAAATATATTTTTAATAAAGCTAAAATTTATTTAACTCATTTTCGGATCACCGTTTATTTAAAAATCACTTAAGTTTGATTTTTTTTTACTTGTTTAATTAACCATCGAATGATGAACGAGTGCTACTAGCGTTTATTAAATAAATTCTATATATATATGTGTTCAATATACTTTTCATATATAGATTTATAGTAATATCATATATTATTTTATTTACCCAAATGGATTAAATCATATAAGTTTCCATTTCAATTTAATATATATATTTATATTTATTTACAGATAGTGGTTCGTGAATCGTCGGAAATGGTCGAAGGTCAATTGAATATATGAAACAGTTCAAAATTTTTGAGACGCAACTTAACGGACTTTGCTTATCGTGTCGAAGCTATATAAGATTTAAGTTTAAATTTGGTCGGAAATTTCCGGGTCATCACAGTACCTACCCGTTAAAGAAATTTCGTCCCGAAATTTGAGTGTGGTGGTTATGGTTAACAACAAAAATGTTTTCATGATGATTATGAGTTGATAAATAGAGTTCAATCAATTTTTTTTATTAATATAGATAAAACAATTCGATTATTCGAAGTGTGCGAATGAAGCTGTCACAAGAGATTGAGATAGAGATTTAACTTTTGACGTAATCTTGGTTGAATTTTTGGAAAATAAGGTTCGTCTTAACTTTTGACATTGTCTCGATTGAATTCCGGAATTTAAGGGATTTAAAAGAAAATCTTGGATATCTGTAGGATTTGATTCTTCGGGATTTATGGAAAATTAGGATCCTCTTTAATTTAATGCGATTATCTGTGTCAATTGCTTCGTCTGGTATCTTCTCTATAAATGAACTTCTTTCATTTCATTATTTTAACAACCCAAATTCCTTCTTTCTCGATACATATACTTTCAAACAATTGTGAAAATGCTTAATCCAGTTCTGATCCTTGTCCTCATCCTTACTATCGCAACATTCATTCTCCTTTTCCAACTTCCACCAGAGGAATCTACTTTTTTCTACTTTGCCTTTGGGGTTATAGTGTTTTTAATTCTCCCGTGTCTTTATGTCGCGATAAACATTGATATACACGGTTTGTAATTTCTGTGTTTGTGATCGGCTTTATATTTTCCTTTATTTTTCGGAGCTCCATGCTCTTGTTTTCTCTTCCCGACTTCAAACCAAGCGGATAATGGTCCAGAATTCGTAGATATAGAGTTTCGAATGATTATAATATTTTAATCAGGTTGGAACGTGATAGCACGATTTGATTTTCAAATTTATCAAAATTACAGAAAATAGAACTATCGGGAATACATTTTCTTGATATGTTCAGAAGTTAAGTAGAATGAAAGAGTTATGTAACATGACACATGATGACGTTATGTTCTGTGAATCATCACGTTCCATTAGAAACTCAGCATGACTTATTGTAATATAATCACGTTAGCCAAGCGTCATTATATTATACTAACCCATCCTTCAATTCCCAACACTTCTCCACAATACATTCATAATTTATATTTAGATTTTACAGAAGTTTCCAATATAATGAAATACTGAAAACACGAAGAGTTAGATAATTTCGGACAAGAGTATTTATGAAAATATCCTCAGAAATATCGAAGATATTTATGATGATATTTTGGAATTTCTAAGTTCGAAGGTTGATGAAGAAAAATTTTCCGCAAGATTTTAATATGACTTTGGAGCAAGATATTCTCTAAAGATTTCATCGGATCCAGATTTATCTGGGTTCTATGAATTTAGGGTATGTTACTTGTATTTCTCCTTGGTTTCCTTTATGGTTAGCTCAATATGTTTTTTTTCAGTACCGACTCTTTTCTATCGAGCGTTCCCAACACTCCATTCTTTTATCATCACCTTTGGCCATTAAGACCATTTACTACATGCTGCTTCGTCATTATTTTCAAAGTTAACGGATCTGGATCATTGGTTATCAAATCGAGGTGTTTTCAGGAGAATTGTATTTTTAGATGATTAAACACTGATGGTAATATGGTGGAATATAAAAGGTTCCCCTGTAACAATAAAAGAGCACGCAGATATATCAAGATTATAATAAGGTTGTTTCGAACAAAAAGTTGAAGTTGTCTTGATGGAGCTGTGACAAAATTGGCTATTTTGAGAAAGAACTGCAAAGTTATTTTAGGTAATAGTAACACTAAAGGAATTAGCACAGCTACGTGTTAAATGTTTACTCGGTTTCGAGTATTTTCAGGTGCATAACTATATGCATCAATCTTTTCCTTTCGTAGATGAAGTGTGGTTGGTTCATCCTCTCGATTGAGGTGTTTTCAAGAATTATGAAAGGTTTGAACGCAGAATGCAATCGTCAAGATACAAATGAGGTTTAAGATGAAATCAAGTGGCAAACTTGAAGAAATGTTTAGTTTCATATGTTATAATCAATATTTTAATTCATTTTAATTGTCCAATATTATTAGTCCACAGTCGATAGTCCACAGTTAACAATCCAATAATTCATATATAGTTTAATATTTAATATTCGAATTAATTAATACGTTTCGTGACCCGTATACGTCTCAGACTCGATCACAACTCAAACTATATATATTATTGTAGAATCAACCTCAACCCTGTATAGCTAACTCCCGCATTACTGCATATAGAGTGTCTATGGTTATTCCAAATAATATATATAGATGCGTCGATATGATATGTCAAAACCTTGTATACGTGTCCCGATATTTAAAGTGCGTAAAAATAAATAACAAAAATTAAATGACGATAAATAAAGTGCGTAAAGTAAATAACAGAAATTAAATGACGATAAATAAAATTGCGAGAATGTAAATTGCGATAAATAAATTGCGATAAATAAAATGTAATCAGTTAGCTAGGAACAATTAGCTAGGAACAGTTAGCGTGGATTCTTAACAACATTTTTCTCGTAGTTAATTTGTTTGTTTCTTACAAATTTTATTTTGTCCAGTGTTTTCTTCATTATGCCACTTGTTGGATTCTGATAGATCAAAATCCAAATATGAAATTGAATGAAAATGGTTATTCTGTGGTGAACGGATACGTATATCGGTGGTTGTAAATAGGATCGTAAATGACTATTGAATTAGATTTGAAAGAATGTACAATATACTTATTAATGTGAAATCTGAATATTCCCGGGTATTACCTACCCGTTAAAATATTTTCAACATTAACAGTTTGTACTAAAGAATTTTTAATTACAATCTTTATGAAAATATACTTACATATATATTTTCTTCAAATTTAATCATGGATTTAATGAATTAATATGACATTAATCTCATTTGCTTTTCGATTTGAGCTAGAATAGCTAATCTCTAAGACGTTGGAGATTACATAATCGCCATGTTCCGTGAAGATAAATGATATAGAACTATTCGTAGAACGAAAATTAATCGATGTAGAACAACGTGTAAAACGAAGATTATGCTCGAGGTACAGAATGAGATGTTGAGGCATAGATTGTTGATGGTACTGTTGGTGCTGGTGATGTTGCTGAAGCTGGTAAATTTTGCACCATATTCTCCCAATTGATTACTCGAGCGCGAAATTCGTTGACTTCTTCTATTATTCCGGGATGATTGTCGGTTGAAACGAGCGGATGAATAAGGTTCAGAATTGTGGATAGGATATAATCACATCGAACTACTCTGGAACTGAGGCTGAAAATGGTGTTACGAACAGGTTCGCCGGTAAGTGCTTCAGGTTCTTCATCAAAAGGTGAATTCGGTTAGTGGAAGGGATCGCCTTCTACGCGTCTCCATTGATTAAGTCGACAACGAACCCATCAGATGAAATGGGGATGGATGATTGGTTGATTCATTCTGGTGACACTACTTTCGGAGCTTAGGTGAAACTCCATATTAGAATAGCTGTCGGAATTCGAGGAATTCGAACTAGTTGAGGGATTCATCTCGTACGATCAGATGAAGGATTTTCGATAAGAAATAGATTATAGGATGTTGATTAGTACCCTGCAATACATAATTTACATATGCATATATAATACTAATATCCCATAAGTTACGGAGGAATCTACGGAATATGTTAGGCAAAGTTTACCGTAACAGATATGCTAAGATATGAATTAGCAGATACGCTAAGATATGAATTATGTCTATACACTATTCATGCAATCCAGGCAGTAAGATATGTCTAGATTAAGTATGATAAGCAAGTGATTCCCTAAAAATGATAAGCAGGAAATTTTCGACACGGAATGATAAGGAAAACTTTTGACATGCAGACATGGCCGAAGTTCAGACTCACTAATGCATCTAATCAACTATCAGTTAGACACGCTAATGTAAGACCTGGTTCGCTAAGACCACCGCTCTGATACCACCTGTGAGGACCCGTCCTTATCCACCTGGACGAAATCATCAACATTTGGTCCCATTGCGAGGTACTGTCCTAAATATGCAGGAATGACTCCAAGTAATATGAGCAAATGCACAGCGAAAGACTTCTTTCATACTTGAGAATAAACATGCTTAAAAGTGTCAATCAAAAGGTTGGTGAGTTCATAGGTTTATCATCACAATCATTTCAATATCTTAATAGACCACAAGATTTCATATTCATAAACGTTTTAATAAAAATATTCTAAGTGGTTGAGCACTTGGTAACCATACTTAACATTTAATCAACGTCGCATATTCCCTTTACTATGAAATCTCCCTACACTGTATCAAGTGTAGTAACGAAACGAAGTACTGTGCAACCATTGAATACTGGTCGTCCAGTCCGGTTGGGGTTGTCAAGCCCGATAGATCTATCAACAGGATTCGCGTTTACAATACCCATGTAAATAGTAGTTACCAAGCTACAGGAAAGTATGCCAGTGGTACAACTCAACGTAGAATATATTTTTAAGTACTTGTGTCTATTTCGTAAAGTATTCATAAAAGCAGTGCATGTATTCTCAGCCCAAAAATATATATTGCAAAAGCAATTAAAAAGGGAGCAAATGAAACTCACCATACGATATTTTGTAGTAAAAATATTCATACGACGGAACTGAACAACGTAGTGTTGACCTTGGATTCACGAACCTTAGGAGGAAAAAGCTCCAAAAAGAAAATAACTGTTTTAGCCTAGGCTCGAGACCTCTCGCTTAACCACCCACACCCTTAACCATTCTTCTCTCTGTGTTTTTCTGTTTTAACACCCAGCTCATATCTATGTAACCCGTATCTCTTTAACTCGACCCAAATTGAAAGTCCAGCAACAAAATAGTTCGGTCCAACAACAAATAAAAGATTTCAGCCCAAGAAGAATAATAAGTCCTCGGCCCAATTAGCTCATATATTAGAAGCCCAATTTGATATTCCATGAGATATATAGCTCGATAAAAAAATGTTGTTGGATTGTGTTTAGAACTCCTTGCCACACGACAGAAGTATTAGAGAAGGAAAAGAGGGTTCCCCACTAAATTCTCAAATGACAGTTCAAAAGTAATATAAATGGCCCATGTTTATTATGTTATAATTTATAATGGGAACCAGAATTTTTTTGCTATCTCTACATCTTTCCAGCTCATCAATATCATTAATATCACTTTAAACATCATCAATTATTATTTCACTTTATCGTCTAGTATTATCATCACATCATGTAACATTGTTTATTTCACCTTCTTCATCAAAATAGTAACAGAAAACTTCGATATGTAAGCATTTGTAGCAACGAAAATCAACAGCTAATGAAATATATTATGGATTAAAGGTGGCTGTTTGTGTTAGTTATAGGGTGGTTAATCGGGCAAAAATAGGAGATAGATGAATAGGATGATATGGTTCAAACAGCAAAATAGTTAGTTGGTGGTGGTCTCGAGTGGGTTATGATGTACATGGTTAAATTTTTGATAACCGCAAGTGGGTGTTGTTGATGGGTTTTATTGATGGTGCGTTGTGAATGATTCAAATAGAAACAGGAAATAATATATTAAGATTATGACGAATGTGGCTCGTGTTGATGGGAGATGATCAAGGTGGCGATGAAGAAGATTGCAAGATGGTTGTTCAAGTGATGGTCGTTTGAATAGAACAGAAAGACATACTTAGCGCCAAACTCAATTAGAAAACAGGAAATTTGAGAAGTATACGGCTAGCATATATTAGCAAATGGGTTTTGATTGTGTTCGTTTACTAACGGAAAATAGAAGAGAGAGAGAAGACGAGTGAGATAGAGAGAGAGTAAGAGTGTTGTGGTGTACGGTGGTTTGAAATGTGGTGTTGTTGTGTTCTTCAAAACAGAAACAATAGCGGCACCAGAGTGGCCATAGTGGTTAGTGGTGGTCATCTAAGTGATAAAGGTGGTGATTAGGGTGGCGGCCAATGATGGATTATGGTGGCGTGTTGATCTTGGGGTGGTCGACAATAAGAAGAAGCAAACAACGTTTTTAGTAGCGTAGCAGCCAAAGATAAATGAGTGTTTGGATTTGATGATCGTTTGATGTTTTCATGATGGCCGAAGGTGGCATAGAGATGGTGGCCAGTGGTCTTATGGTGGTGGAAGGGAGGTGGAAGAAGTCGCGTTTGTTGGTGCTCGATTCTCAAACAGAAACATGTTATATAAGTGGGGTTTTTTTTCATTTATAGTATGGTGTTTATGTGTATGGATAGGTATATTTATATTAGTGTATATCTATAACAAGAGATAACCCGTTTGTTTATATCTCATAAGTGGAAAACATAAGGTTTGTTAGCGGAAGAGTAAAACAAAGAAAAACAGAAATCGAATATTATTATTAATAATATAATAATAATAATAATCATATAATCAAAAGCAAACGTTAAAAAAAAGAAAAAAAAATTCCAGTTGTCATATTTTGTAATTACACTACCGACATTTCTTTTAGGATATTATTTCGTGGTCCATTGCTAAACAGTTAAAACATAAAAGTTTTCCGAAAAATCTCATATTTTTAAATTAAGTACATTTAATTATTCTATTCGTTAAATGTTTGAAACCTGATCAAAAAGTTTCGTCTAATTTTTGATTTAAGTTCTAAGTGATATGTACGGAGTATTAAAACTTAGCTCGAGGTATTTATATATATCTTTAGCAAACTTAGAATTGATAAAACTTAATTATGGACCAAAGTTAAATTTCAACTTCTCATAAATTCGAGTTTAAACTTGTTTAATATTGATCATAAAAATTCGAGCTCGATCCCAACTCAAAATTAAATATTTTTAAAATTAATCAAATAGATTCTAAATATATTTTTAATAAAGCTAAAATTTATTTAACTCATTTTCGGATCACCGTTTATTTAAAAATCACTTAAGTTTGATTTTTTTTACTTGTTTAATTAACCATGGAATGATGAACGAGTGCTACTAGCGTTTATTAAATAAATTCTATATATATGTGTTCAATATACTTTTCATATATAGATTTATAGTAATATCATATATTATTTTATTTACCCAAATGGATTAAATCATATAAGTTTCCATTTTAATTTAATATATATATTTATATTTATTTACAGATAGTGGTTCGTGAATCGTCGGAAATGGTCGAAGGTCAATTGAATATATGAAACAGTTCAAAATTTTTGAGACGCAACTTAACGGACTTTGCTTATCGTGTCGAAGCTATATAAGATTTAAGTTTAAATTTGGTCGGAAATTTCTGGGTCGTCACATTATGGGTATTGTTCGAGAGTATTGCTCGTGAGTCAAAGTAGTGTTTATCATCTCCGTTGCGTCTACGTACTTTCCTATAATATTGAATCACAATATTGATACGTGAGCATTCATATCTTATCTTTTATATATTAGTAGTGTATCCATGTCTAGTGCTCGAGTATATATGTTTATGCATGCTTGTATGCTTTAATTTTGTTATTACATAGTTTATGATGAATCACGAATTTGATACATATGCTACTGATATAATGTATATGATATGCATGTTTTTGAAAAGCTGGCGAAAAATTATTAACTTTTCATTTAGAAATCGCGTGATTTCGATGAACGGATTAAAAGATATGGTCAAATGAATTATGGTTAACGTTAATTGAAATTGTGTTTGAAACTGTAAATTAATATTTAAACAACTTGTCTATGAGATTGATAAATTGGATTTTTAGATATTACAAATCGAGTAAATGAATTTCTATATAAGGCACCTTTTGTTTTGTTCATCAATTGTCAAAGTGGACTGTATTATCATGTTTTAAAAGCTTTATAAACACTATAATCTAATTTTACAAGTATTGGAAAAACTATGTGAAATAATAAAATATGTTCGATTGTCATGATAATTCAAATATTATATAGCTCCTGAAATAAATAATATTTTGAGTTTGATAAACTATAAATTTGTTCAATTATCAAGACTTATATTATGTTAATAAACATGTATAGATTTAAAGATCGTATTGGGTCAGGTTGACTTTTGAGATGACTTTTATTAACTTTTGCATGTCGGTCTCGAGCATTAGGATTGTGATACACTATGACCTGACCTAGCTTGTTAGACATGTATTGACCAACATATGTTCTCTAGGTTGAGATCTACAGTTATTTCGCATTCCGAGTTTCGGTCACATTTCGGTGAATTACCTTGTGCTGCTAAGGTGAGTTTCATTTGCTCCCTTTTTAATTGCTTTTGCAATATATATTTTTGGGCTGAGAATACATGCACTTTATTTTAAACACAATGGATACAAGTACATACAAAATTCTACACCGAGTTTGAACTGAAAATCCCTTAGCTTTGGTAACTAGTAACTGCCGGTTATAAGAACTGGTGGGCGCGAGTAGTTATATATGGATCCATAGGGCTTGACATCCCCGTCTGTTTCAGGTATAGAAACCCTATCCTAAACTATAAAGCAGACGTATGCTATTTGAGTTTAATACACGTTGGTTTGTGTGTATTGTACATGTTGGTCGCATGTATGTTAAAACAAAGGTATTTATTATAACGTTAAAGTTTAGTTACCAGGGTGCTCAATCTTGTAGAATATTTTGATAAACGTTTCTAGATGAAACAACTGAAATCTTGTAATCCACCTTTATGTACAGATTATGCGCAACATTAAAACTATGAACTCACCAACCTTTGTGTTGACACTTTTAAGCATGTTTATTCTCAGGTTCCGTGAAGTCTTCCGCTGTTTGCTTATATGTGATACAAGCTATGTGCATGGAGTCATACATCCTTTATTCGAGAAAACGTTGCATTCACAAAATCATCACCATGTATCTTATTTTGACTGCATTGTCAACGTGTAAGACCCAAATATTTATTGTACATAATGTATTTATGGTGTACGATACGTGTATGAAGTGTATGAAGCATGTACGTGTTGCTTGCTCGAATGTCGAAGGAAACTGGACGTTGTCTGAAGTGACAAGGTGTGTACGTATCTTTTCAACCCTAAATAAAGTTTGAGTTGATGTTTCAAAGCCTTACCATTGGAAAGAAAATCTTATTATGTTTCCAACGATATTTGATTCATCAAAAACGGAGCTACGGTCAAAAAGTTATGGCCAAAACAAGTTTCTGAAAACTGACCTGAAGGTTGGAGCGGCGCTCCACCTTATGGAGCGGCACTTCGATCGCGTCTAATGCAATTTTCAGCATTTTTAAAAGGTTTAAATGAGGGGTACTTTGGTCTTTTCATTTGGGATCGGTTTGAGGTCATCAAAACTGATCTAGAACTCCATTGGAGCTCATTTCTCACCCACACAAACACTCTCATCCATATTTAGAGAGAGAGGAAGAGTTCCAGAGTGAGAGAGCTTGATTTGGAGAAGAAGGAGTCAAATTCTAGCCAAAGCTCGGGTTTTAAAGTTGTTCATCTCGCTCCTAGCTACGTTTTGGTAGTATTGGTAAGTTCTAACTTCGAATTTCATTTGTTAGATTTGATATTCAAGTTAGGGTTTGAGATTGTTAGCTGTAAAACCCATTTGGTTGATGAAGAGGGTTTGTGGAAACTTGCTATTTTGATATTTGGTGGGTTTTGAGTTGGTTAATGATTCAACCATGTTTAAGGCTTGAAAGTAGTGTGTAATCGCTAGTATTAGTGATTATTGATGTTTTGGAGACCATTAGGGTTCTTGTGGTTGACTAATTTTGACTAAAGTCAAAATTAGGGTTTGGTGATGATTATGACCCAATTGCCGATTTAATAAGGTTTATAAACTTAAAATGGATTAAGTTGAAGTATAAAACCGAGTTAAATATGTTTTGGTGTCAAAACTTGCTAATGGCGTGATGTTGACTTCTTATGGGTCAAATTAGGGTTTAAGTGTCATTTTGGGCAAGATAGGTGTTTAACACCTATGATTGGGTTTGATTGGCATATTAGGATCATTCTCACTTGTGTTAGTGATTATTGGGTAGTTTGGGCGCGGTTTGTGCTTGGAAGTGCATTTAGGTCGAAATTGCACTAGTTGTCAATTTGGGTTGATTTATATATCCACCCTAATTGTGTTACTTGTTATGTGATAAATGGAATAGGTACATTCCATCGGCGATTGCGGATTATTCGGTGGCATTCTTCAAGGCGACAAGGTGAGTGGAATAGTTATACATGTATGTATATAATTTATTTGCTTGAGCACGATGTGCACAATAGCCGGGTTTTAGTGCACATCGATGCGACGATAGCCGTTTAGACACCTTTGGGAATAGTGTCACAATAGCCGAATTTTGTGCACTACATGCGACTTAAGATTCGTGGACCCGATATATTTATTGTAATGCTATTATTTGACGATGAGTCACATAGCCGTTTTTGTGACCATTGAGGTGTTGCATAACCGTTTTTGCACACATTAATTAATGGTGTCACATTGCCGTTTTTGTGACCATAGTTGTGGGACATAGCCGTTTTGTCCAATTGATAATTATGCACATAGCCGTGTTTGTGCATATGGTGGCGAGTAATAGCCGTGTTTTACTCCACGTTGTTGCCCGTATTAATTGTTGCACATAGCCGTGTTTGTGCACATGATTGTGAGTAATAGCCGTGTTTTACTCACACATTGATCAAGTGATGCCATAGCCATTTTTGGAACACTTGGAGGTGATGCCATAGCCGTTTTTGGAACACCTCGGGGGTTAGCATACAATAGCCGTGTTTGGGCGCTAACGGTTGTTATGAACATCGATGACTTGTTTCGTAAAGTCATTCCCTTGCGAAGAATTGGTTAACCATGGTTTATAGTTGTTGTGTAGCATTTAATTATTATTATGATTATTATGCTAATGATGTTGCTAGTTGTACGATTTTGATGATACTAGCTTTGTTACGAGATGATATGCGAGATTATGCTAAGGTTTATGCTAGTTGTACGTTTGTTGTTACTAGCTTGTGCGAAGTGATACACGAGGTAATTGTGGTGCGTTTGATGTTACTAGCTTTTACGCTTGTTATACGAGTTTATTGTGGTAAGATTGTTGATGCTCGCTTCTTATGCTTTAACATGCGAGATTAATGTGTGGTTTGGGTAAGGGAGTGCAAGTAGGTAAATTATATATGTATGTGTGTAACTATTGCACTCACTAAGCGTTAGCTTACCCTTTCGTTGTTTACCTTTTTATAGATTTGCATGGATGCGGTGGCTCGGGTAAGCATGGGACTAGTGGACTCGCGTAGTTGCTTTAGAAGGATTGCTTTTGGATTAATTAGGATTGGGTAGCGTATCCCCAATCGCCATGCTCGGCTCTTATTTTGTGTTTAAAATTGTGGGGTCAAAACATGCATTTTGTACTTAAAGGGTAATTTGGGTCGATGTGGGCCCCGCCTCATAAAACTTATTTTATGAATGGAACATGTTAGTTTTTCACATATGAATATGTTGTGAAAAGCGTTTTGTCTAATTACGTCGGGAAGTGGTCAAACATTTTTATGTTTTTGACTTTTTGGGACAGCAGCCTGTCCAGGCCCTTTTGCGCGCCGCGCAGGGTCATGGCGCGCCGCGCCATTTGCTGCACAAAGAATTTTTTTTTTATTTCGCGTTATTGGTTGGTTAACGGGTTGGGTTGTTACATAACGGCTGTAGTATTGTAAACTATTATTTACGGTGATTGTCTATATGTAGAAATCATCAGATGTCAAAAACCTTGGAAAAGGTTATTCATTTATGGTGTGCCTTTTTAAAAGAATGCAATATTTACAAAACGTATCATGTAGAGGTCAGTACCTCACTGTGAAATCGATGAATGATGTATTCGTCCAAAAGGGATTTGGACGGGTCATCACAACAGCCTCCCACTCTCATGAGTGGCATAAGGAAAAACATATATTTCATTCATCTAAAGCGGCTCATGACTTTGATTCCGTTTCCGCAAAAATAGATGCTTTCGAGAGACGAATGGAAAAGATGACTAAAGATATTCACGCAATACGAATCAGTTGTGAGCAATGCGGTGGACTACACTTAACGAAAGATTGTCACATTGAGCAAACGATGGAACAACGTGAGAATGTTTCCTACATGAACCAAAGGCCGGGAAATAATTATCAAAATAATTATCAATCGCCATGGCCAAACTTCAATCGAAATCAAAACATTCTTTACAATCCAAATGGACCCAACAATAACTCGTATAACTAACAAGGTCCGAATAACCAACCAACTCAAAACAACACTTTCAATCAACAAAGACCTGACTTGTATAAACCACCACAACAAACCGAAGAGAAAAATTCAAATCTTGAAGAAATGGTACAAAAGCTAGTTGAATCTCAAACACAATTTATTGCAACTCAAACCCAAACGAATGAGAGGTTTGATCGGTCATTTAGAACTCAACAAGCTTCCAGTTTGAATCTAGAAAAACACGTAGGTACTCTTGCTAGCATGATGAGTGAGAGGGAACAAGGGAAGCTACTGAGTAATACTGAAGTAAATCCTCGGAATGAGAATGTTAATATTGAAGGTATTTCGTATGCCCGAGAGACATATTAAATTAATGTGGCTAATGTGTTATGATCCAAGTCGGGTCATACCCAATAACAAGCTTACCAACACTTTATAAGTATTTAATCTTAACGACTGGATCGTTAAACAAATACACGACACTTGAACTTTAGAAAATCAGTTTTCTAAAATATTATCACTTGAGATAAATTATTTGGATAATTTACATTTAATTATTTATAGGTTTAAATAATTATGTTGTGTTATATTTTATAAATTGGTTTATAAAATGTAAGTAACTTAACAAATGCATATTTTATATAACAAATAGTACATATATATTTACAAGACTTATTATATCATTTTATATAATGTGAATCTTGTTAAATACATATATATGGGACGTTTTTTTTAGTCTCCTAGGTGAGACCCATGCTTTGTTTTGTAACTTTCAAGATTGCACAACTCATAAGGCACATGCTTAACTAGTTAACCAATGCTTTGACTCAAGTAAGGAAACATACATACATTAAAAGTGTAAGCAAAAATTCTACCCTCTAGGAGCATTCTGGCCGAACAGTTTTGAAGAAAAAGAAGGGTTCTTTGCTTGCTATTTTAATACATACATTAAAAGTGTAAGCAAAAATTCTGCCCTCTAGGAGCATTCTGGCCGAACAGTTTTGAAGAAAAAGAAGGGTTCTTTGCTTGGTATTTTAATACATTCAAGTGTCTAAAGTCCTAACAAATTAAAGGAAGGTGTTGGTGATTGAAAGCTTGGGGTATTACACACTTGAGGCTTCAAGTTAGAAGCTCATTTTGCATCATCTTCATCATCTATTTTGCTGTCCAAATTCAGCACTAAATCCTTCATTGAGGAGGTATAAACACTCTTCTTTTCTTGTTATATTTGTAAGCATTTATCCAAGACTTGATATTATCATGGAATTTAACTTAATGGCTTAACATGTTAACAGGACTTTACATATTGCTTCCGCTAGCTTTAACTACATTAAAATGGTTTAATGATCAAGTTATCTATATGAAAATGTTGTTTTTCAAACTTGTTAAATTCCATCAAATATGGTGTCAACAAATTCTGAAAAACCAGCACCAGAAGATGGGAAAGTTTTAGATGTGAGTAACAATGAAGAAGTTACACCACCACCACCACCACCCGAGTATGTAAAGCCAGTGGTTGTACCATATAGACCACCCATCCCGTTTCCAAGAAAAGGAGTTGAATATGAGCAAGTGATGGTAATAAAGTGTGTGATACCTTTGGAAAGAAGAAGAAGAATAAGAAAGTGCAAGAAACAAAAACCGTAAAAGTAAACCCGATGAAGACAGTTCAACCAAAACTTCCACCCAAGTTGGGTGATCCGGGTGAATTTATTGTTCCGTGTCTACTTAGTGATTGTGTCATGTATGATGCACTAGTAGATTTAGGTGCAAGTGTGAGTGTTATGCCTCTTTCTTTATATAAGAGATTAGGTGTAGGTGAGTTAAGTCCAACAGAAATGACTGTTCGACTCTTTGATCAAACCATTAAGCACCCAGTTGGAATTGCTGACAACCTACCCATTCAAGTGGGTGATTTAACCTTTCTAGTCGAATTTATTGTCATTGACATAGAAGAGGACTCAAACATTCCTCTAATTTTAGGTCGACCATTCTTAGCGTCCACCGGGGCGTTAATTGATGTAAAAGAGGGTAGAATGACACTTAGTAATGGTGAAAAATCGATTACCTTTGTGATTCGAAAGTCTAAATCTCTACCAGCCAAAACCGTTGAACCAATAAAAATGATTGGTAAGAACCATATTGTTTTACCAACTCCAAAGGTAGTGCTTAACAATAATAAAACGCCTAAGTGTGGGAAAGATGAAGTAACACCTAATGATGACCTGATAACAAAGAACCCCATTGTTGATATGAAATTAAATGACCCCGTTATTAACACTTCAATGAAGAAACTTATTAAACGGATTCGCGATGCTAGAACCAAGGGGAACTTTAAGTTATGTAACCGGTTAGTATCCAATCTATCGCCTAAAGAAAAGGCGAAACTAGTTGAATTTGTGGATATTACACAGGAATCCGACCAATGGCTTAAAGCAAAAGTCACAGATATGCAAGTTGATTATGGTCCAAGAGAAATTGACGATGAAGTTAATCACAATTTTGACACCACAGCTACCGAAGTGTGGGAAGATTCAAATGTTCTAAAAAGAAAATGCTGTCTAGAGTTAGTTGTTATGTTCTCGTGTAGTTCCGAGAATGGAATCCGATTGGTCTTTTCCACTAGCAGACACTAAAGAACTAGTTTTCTTCCTCCATTCTGAATTTTTATTTTTTTTTGTTTTGTAGGTTTTGTATGAAATTAATACGCTTTTTAAATTTAAGTTTTTTGTGAATTTAAAAGCAAAAATTTACTTTATTTCATTAAGATTAAAAAAATGATTTCTAAAATTCATCGTGAGTTAAACACTAGGTCGTTGAACCAAAATTGCTTTACCCAAGGACGGGACGAAAAATTTTATTATCATTATTTAAATATTATTGATCTAAAGTATGCCAAAAATATTATATGAATGTGGGGTAATATACCCAACTTCAAAAATATGTATATATATGTTTGTATTTTATCTCATGAACACAATAGGGTAAAACATCTCACTTTCAAAGACTGGCATTAAGTTCAGCAAAAGCTACTAATTTTGACGACAAGACGCAAAATATCAAATGTGATATAAAACAATATATTTGCAAACTCGGTATTTTTAATCATTTTTCTACGCTAATCACCTTCATGAATTTAAATTTTTACCGATTTCTTGCAAATGAGGGCATTGCAAGATCTTAAGTGTGGGGAAGGGTTATAAATTCTCTCAGATTTAGACTTGGTTTAATTTCCTAATTTTGTGAAAATTTGAAAAATTTTCAACTAAATGAACTCAAAATTATTTTTATACATATTTATGAACGATAAAACTAGGTAATAATACCGAAATTATTGTTACCTCGAAAAGGACATAAATTGAGAAACAACCCAAAAACGCTTGAATTCATTTAAAATGGAATAGAAGAGAATAAAAAGGCAAAGAAAGAAATAAATAAAAGTTAAGTGTGGGAAGAATGCACCAAGTTCTTTAAAATATATATCACATATTTGTACAAGATTATTGCAGGTACTTTTGTTTTGGACTAAACTAATCAGTTTTACCCGATTTACTGTAATATATTTGAAAGAAAGATGGATCTACACGATGAATTAATTCCATCATTAAAAGGAAGTAAAGTCTTTCGAAAAAGACACGCGCTTCTTGATTTAGGTCAAGAAGTTGTCGTCCAGACCAGCTGTAGGTTGACGAAAAATCTAGAAAAGTCATCTCTAAAATCAGCAGGAAATCCGCGGACCTCAGTATCAAACATGGTCGCCATGTGGTCAGACTTATCCTAACCATCAGAGGATCTGTCTCGTAAAATGGGGAGGGCGCCGTGTAAATTAGCTTGATAAGACTAATGAATCAGACCCCCAGAAAGGATAATCTCCTTAAAGATTAAAAATCAGCTTTTAAGCCTGATATTACTCAATCCTTGAGATTGACCTTAAAGATTGAGAATTACAAACTCATGGAATTTGATGATATCTAAACTCGAGCTTGAACGAGAAAATATTTTGATCAAAATTAAAACCGATTTGTTTTCTGAAAAACCTATTTTTAATGCGTTCATTACCATTGAACGTAAAATCCTAAGAATTCACTGGAATTTATTAGGTCACCTGAACCAAATTGGGTGTCAACCGTAAGAACGGTGGTTGCATAACATGGTCGAAGACAGGACCTTGTGCCAGACCAGAAAAATTATAGGGTGATCTTTACTATTTCTCCTACAAATGATAGTAATTGCATCCGACACGTTGTGGACCATGAACACCTGCATGTCATTAGACATTGCCTTAACAGTTGCTTGTTCAACGCTTTCCTTTACAACCGGACGGTTGTTTACCGAAAGGTAATATACGGAGCAAGTATACTGGACGTGTTGCTTTCCTAATATAAGGTTAGCAAGTGGGTGACACAAAACCACAAGTTTTGAGCTAAAATTTTAAAATATGAAACCCACAAAAACATTTTGCAAACACCGGTGAAGGGTTATTCCGGAAAACTTATCTAGGGTAAAAGCTAGAATGAATTTTCAAAAGATCAAATGTTTTCATAAAGATCCAATTTCCTTAAAGGATCTAAATTTTCATAGTCACATGGGACTGTAAACCATATCGTTACTATCATTGTTTATACCGCCGTATCAAAATCACTGATGTATAAAGTTTGAGAATAAAAAAGTGATTCGAGTGAAGTGTGATTTAATTTCAAGTTCTGTATTGCTTGAGGACAAAAAATGCTCAAGTGTGGGGATATTTGATAGTGCTCCAAATGAACATATATTTAGGCGTAATATTCTTCCAATATGTAAAGTTTTTAGTTGCAATTGTTCTAATTCCAAGTAATATTCGTTTAAATAATAAAAGGTGAAGACAAAAGAAGAAAACGAAGATTTGAAGACGCAAACTTCCAAAATGCTCAAACGTACAAGTTAAACTCCAAGTGGTTCAATTTATTGATGAATAACGTCTAAATATTGATAAGAGTGCAAGTCGCGGAACGCAAAATTCAAGATATCTAAGCGTAAGAAAAGACGTTCGAAAATCCGGAACCGAGACATGAACCGAGCATTAACGCGCGAGTCAACGGACCTAAAATTACAAGTCAACTATGCACAAGAATATAATATAATATATATATAATTATATAAAATTATATAAATTATATTATATATTAAATTATATCAGCAGCCGCCCACGTTTTGGAATCAATTGGAGCTGGACAGGCTGACCATGCGATCGCATGGCCAGGAAGAGTAAACATCATGCGCTCACATGGGCACAAAAGGTAGGCCAAGTGCTATAAATACCACGATTTTGCTCGACTCAAACACACCTCTTTACTTCATTTTTCTTTCTTTCTTTCTATAAGATTATAATATATAAATTTATAATTATATTTATAATTATAATTAAGTTTAAGTAAGATTAATAATAAGTTATAGTTTAGTTGGGTTATTGTAAAAATGTTTTACGGGTTTTAAAGTCGAAACTCTGTCCGTGTAACGCTACGCTATTAGTAATCACTGTAAGCTATGTTCTTTCTTTTTAAATTAATGTCTCGTAACTAAGTTATTATTATGCTTATTTGAGCCGAAATAATCGTGATGTTGGAATAAATATTAAGACGGGGTTATTGGACTTTGGACCATAATTAGGGTTTGGCCAAAAGACCGACACTTGTGGACATTGGACTATGGACTATTAATAGATGGGGGCATTGTCTAATTGAATGACAACTCTTTGGAGTCTGTCGAACCTATCTTCAAATTAGTTAATCTAATAATTATTAAATGATTACAAATGTCCTATTTAGTGACGTTTATACGGAACCTTTTACAATCATTTAATTAATCAATTGGGTTGGGTAATTTATTATTCATTTGGGCTAAGTGGATGAATTAATATATCATGGACTAATTAAAACAGGGGTGGATTACATACAAGGGTAATTTGTGTAATTGTTAATAAAGTATTAAAACCTTGGATTACATACAGTCGATAACCTGGTGTAATTAACAAAGTATTAAAACTTTGTTACAGTCTAAATCCCTAATTAGTTGTAATATTTGACTTCGAGTATAAGGTTAATTTGACGAGCATTTTATAATTATGACCGATGGGATATTATGGGCAAAAACCAGATAGGTTTCAAATAAATTCAGGACAAAGGACAATTAACCCAGAGTAATAAATTAAAATTAAAACGTCAAACATCATGATTACGGAAGTTTAAATAAGCATAATACTTTTATTGTATTTCTCATTGTACTTTTAATTACTGTCTTTTAATTTATCGCAATTTTATTACTCGCAATTTTAATTAACGTCATTTAAATATTGTTATTTATTTTACGCACTTTAATTATCGTCATTTATCTTTACGCTTAAAATATAAAATCGACAAACCGGTCATTAAACGGTAAACCTCCTTTTTATAATAATATTACTACTTATATATATATATATATATATATATATATATATATATATATATATATATATATATATATATATATATATATATATATATATATATATATATATATATATATATATATATATAAATATTTGTATAAATATTTGTATAAATATAGTTTTATAAAAATATAGTACGTAATCAACAAGCTCCCTGTGGAACAAACCGGACTCACTAAAAACTACACTACTCTACGATTAGGTACACTGCCTATAGTGTTGTAGCAAGGTTTAGGTATATTCCATCTATATAAATAATTAAAACTTGTGTAAATTGTACCGTATTTCTTATTAAAAATAATAGTATTTCGTACACCTCCGCTGACACATCAGTACTATATATAGGTATTCTATGTAATTAGAATATCATCCGATACACGAAAATCATTTCATATCGAAAAATCCTTTATCTGATCGTGTAAGATGGATCCTGCACAAATTTCGAGTTCCTATAGTTTTGAGGGCAATTCTGAAGACTCTGAAGGTAGTGTGACCGAAGTGCCCCAACTGGTTTACTACACTTCTTTCTGGAGGAGATGGGGATGGGTAAGAGACATACTCACTCGATGGAGGAATGAAGAGGGTGAAGCCAACAACGAACAAAATTTACCTCCCACCAGTAGAGAACTTGACGCGCTTACTGGTCAACCAATTCGCAATACCGTTTTCACACTCTTTGCCAGAATATTCCGCCTCGAAGAACGCATTCATAAAATTATGTTGGTGATTCAACCTCTACTCCCGACTACTAATCAAGTAGGATTAGTGGAAGAATTCAGGGTGCTTCGTGCTAGGCTTGAAGGAAGAATGAAGTCTCTGGAAAGTACAGCACACAATTTGGGAGATAGACTTATGACTACTACATCAGCATCACCAGCACCAACACCACCATCAGCATCAACACCAACAGCACCAGTACCACCAATAACAACATCCGCATCCCAAGCCTCAACATCATAATCTGTACCATGAGCATCAACCTCATACGCACCATAGATACCAAGGAGTACCAACAACAATAAACGATAAAGTATTGATTCATAACTTCATCGGAGAAATATTCTGCAGAGAATATGTAGTTTCTAAAAGTTTTAGAGATTATTTATTCTAGTTCTAACCGTAAATCAAATGAGTTTAATTTAACATTAACTCATTAAATCTGTATTACATCTGAAGAAAATATACATACATATATTTTCATAAAGACTGTAACAAAAATTCTTTTGTACAAAGTATTACTTGTGAAATTTTTTAACGGGTAGGTAATACCCGAGAAATATTTAAGTTCACAATTAATATATTACACCGTACATTCTTCAATTCTGATTCAACAGTCATTAACTATACCACTTACATCCACATATATATGTAGCTGTTCACCAAAGGACAACCATTTTCATACAAATGCAATTACATATTCTGATTCTGACAGATCAGAATCCAAGTCAAGATTTAACAAATGGCATAACTCTTAGAATCCTACATCTTTCAAAATCATACTTTGAATTCTAGAACATCACTTTTATTCATAACACTCACAAAAATATCTGTATCATTTAAAATTCACAACGAATTCATCTTGAACATCATATATATCTTGACGATTACAATCTGCGTTCAAACCCTTCAAAATTCTTAAAAACACCTCAGATTGATAACCAATAATTCATATATGTTAACGGTGTGAATGCTGATGAAGCAGCAAAAGCTATAGATGGTCTTAATGGCCAAAAGCTTGATAATAAAGAATGGTGTGTTGAAAAAGCTCAGATTTGGAACTGGAAAACGGATTGAGCAAACCATGAAGGAAGCTGTGGACAAATCACAAGGACTAAACCTTTATTCAAAGAATTTAGATGATTCGATTTCTGATGAAAATCACAAAAGATCTCTTTACGCATTCTAAATCCTTACAAAAGAATTTTCCTCATTATCATTCGATCTTAGAAATTCTAAGATATCATCGTATCTTTCGTTATAAATATCTTCGATATTTCTGAAGATATCTTCATAACTATTCTTGTCCGAAAATATTTATCTCTTCATGCTATCTGTATTACATCATAAACGAAATTGTTTTAGTTCTAAATCCCTGTAAAATTCGAGTTTAAATTATGAATGTTTTTCGAGAAGTGTTGTGAATTGAAGCATGAGTTAGTATAATATAATGACGCCTGGCCAACGTGGTTATATTACAGTAAGTTATGCTAAATTTCTAATGGAACGTGATGATTCACAGACCTTACACTCATCATGTGTCATGTTACATAACTCTTTCATTCTACTTAATCTCTAAACATATCAAGAAAATATTTTCCTGATATTCCTATTTTTCCGTGATTTCCGGTAATTTTCCAAATCAACATGCTATTACATTTTCTTTCTGCGTAGAACATTAGTTAGGTTCATTCGAAACTTCATACCTACAAACTCGAGACATTGTACTTACTCTACTTAAAGTCGAGAAGATAAAACAAAAGCATGGAGCTCCGAAATACATGGGAAAATATAAGCACGACAACAGCATGGAAAATACAAACCATGTATATCAATGCTTATAGCAATATAAAGACACGGAAGAATAATAAATACAATAATCCCTAGAGCATAGTAGAAGTAAAAGTATTCTTCTGGTGGAAGATTGAAAAGAAAAATGATTGTATATATGGTCAATATAATAGCAAAGATCAATATAGGATTGAGCCTCTTAACGGATCTTTTGGAAGTAAGAATTGAGGAAGAAAGTATAGGAGTGGTGAAAATAATAAAATGGAAGAGGTTAATTTATAGTGGAATATCAGACATAGTAATCGAGGCAGATTACAAATTTAATCAAAGAAAATCCTAATTTCCTTAATTACCGGAGAATCAAATTTTATACAGATTACGAAGATTTTCTTTAAATCCCTTGAATTTCAGAAATCAATCGTGACTACGTCAAAAGTTAAGGCGAACATTTAATTTCCTCATTTCACTCTTTTTCGATAGCTTCATTTATACTCTTCCTGTATTCGAATCGTTTTATCCATATTATCCAATGGTGATAAAACTCTAATTTTCAACTCGTATTCGTCATGAAAACATACTTATTGTCAACTATGACGATCTCTGTCAATTTTCGAGACGAAATTTCTTTAACGGGTAGGTACTGTCATGACCCGGAAAATTTTGACTTATTTTGAACAAAATCAATATATGATTTAATAATTCTGAGATGATAAGCAAAGTCTGTTAAACCGAGACTCAAAATTTTAGAACTGTTTTCTTGAATACATTTGACCTTCGACTATTCCCGACGATTCACGAACAATTTGTTGTAAATAGATATGTAATCTGAAATACATTAATAAAATATTATGTGAGCTAGTTGTTAAAAATAGTTGTTGTAATAATATAATTACTACTTTCATTATTATTATTATTAATACTAATATCAATATTTATATTATTAATATTACTATTATTATTACTGTTATAATTGTAATTAATAAAATTCTAATAAATTTTAGGGTTATCAAAATAAAGATTTTAAAAATAAATATTATAATAAGAATGATTGAAGTTATAAATTAGTTATGAGTTAAATAAATTATTAGCTATTATTATCATTTTTATTATTAAAAATTATTATTATTGATATCATTTTTATTATTAGTATTATTTTGATTATTATTTTGATTATTAGTATTTTGATTATTACTAATAATATTATCAGTATTATTATTATTGACACAATAATTATTATTATTAGTATTATTATTATTAATATACTTATTGATTATTAATACTAAATTAAATATAAAAATGATCGGACACATATACAAAATCTGTTTCCAGTCCTTTTCCTACTTTTTAAATTGTCTTCTTGATTGAAATACAAGTCAAATTCCACCTTCATTACAAACAAAAATCAGTTGAACATCCCTATCGAGCTTTATTATATATATATATATATATATATATATATATATATATATATATATATATATATATATATATATATATATATATATATATATATATATATATATATATATATATATATATATATATATACACACACACACTTTTGTTCTCTGTCTGCTCAATGTCGAATCATTCTTCATTATCATTATCAATTATCAATTAAAGCAGCTTTTATCTGATAATTTAAAATAGAAAGTTTAGAAGAACGACTCCTTCAGCTCTGTTCTTGACCTCATTTTACTCAAAGCTCAATTTTGAATTTAATTTCAAAATCTATTAATGCAGTTTTGTTAGGAATCTTTTACTTAAACTATCTGTAAAGTTTCAAATTCCAATTCTTCCTATCGAATCCAAATTTTGAGGTCAAAGTTTAATTTGAAAAAGTTAAACGATTGGTTCATGAAGAAATTCGAAATTGTTTTGAGGTTTTTGGATAAATTGATGATTCCTAAAGTTTCTAGGAGTGATTTATAAACTATTTCATAAAGAAATCGTGGTCTAAAAACGTCCGGAAATCTTAATCAAAGTTTGAGTTAAATCGTGTTCTTCGTGAACTGTTTTCTTGCTGTTTGATTTTTTTTGTTTTGTTAATCCAATTACCCATAACCAATCGTTTCTGTTTCAATTAAACTTCCTAATTCAAACACATAAACTGTTATCATAATTGGTTATGATTCTGATCCATTAGATGAGGAAGAAGAAGAAACAGATATATAGGATATATATAGATTTAGGGGTGATTTTAAAACAGAAATGATCGAGTAGAGAAGTTGGTTAGGGGAGTGTTCGGGTTAGCGAGAGGTCTCGGGTTCGAGCCTAGACTGAGGCATTATTTCTTTTAAAAGCCTATTTATTTGAGGTAGTTATTCATTTATCTATTTATTATTATTATTATTATTATTATTATTATTATTATTATTATTATTATTATTATTATTATTATTATTATTATTATTATTATTATTATTATTATTATTATTATTATTGTTATTATTATTATTATTATTATTGTTATTATTATTATTATTATTATTATTATTATTATTATTATTATTATTATTATTATTATTATTATTATTATTATTATTATTATTATTATTATTATTATTAGTTTATAACCAGCGCCTTCGCGGGATTATATACATAAGGATTTTTGTAATTGGTTTACTAACTTTGATTTGTAACAAAAATTATTAGTATAAGATATCATGTAAGTCATTGTATTCTAGTAATTTGATATTAACCTAACTGATTAGTATGAAATATTATGCAATTAATTGTATTTTAGTAATTTGATTTGATAGTATGTTTCGAATTATATGAGTTCTTTAAGATCCTTATTAGTGTATATTGTTTTATAAGCCTACAAGACAATTTTATTGTATATATAACATTATGATCATTGTATATATAACACTATGATCATGTGATTAGTTTATGATGATTTAGGTTAGAAAGAAAAAGGTGTATGTAATTTTAATATACAATATCAAATGATTTGTAAATGTTCTTGATCTAGTTAAAAATCATTGGGTAAATGAAGTAACTTGAGGGTCTCACGACTAAAAAAAACTAACTACAAGAAGGTTCTCTTTAGATTTCTACTCTACTACAATATTGTGCTCCTCAATGCATGGCCTTTAAGTTTCTGCGATCATCAAAAGGTAATAAGATATACACCAATTAGATTCAATTATACATAAAGCAAGAAAAGATGCTAATTACAAAATGAAAAATGACCTCACATTTTCAAGAGCCTAATCACATCAGGAATTCAAAATCTAGAGCATTTCTAAAAAGTTTCAGCTCATCATGCTCAAGATTTGAAAGGACCCGTCCTAATCCATCCGGACAAAGTCCATATCGATTATAAACGATTCACAACAGTTGATTTCATCGCGAGGTACTTGACCTCTATATGATACATTTTACAAACATTGCATTCGTTTTTGAAAAGACAATCTTTCATTACATTGAAAGTTGACGGCATGCATACCATTTCATAATATATCTAACTATAACTGACTTAATAATAATCTTGATGAATTCAACGACTCGAATGCAACGTCTTTTGAAATATGTCATGAATGACTCCAAGTAATATCTCTAAGATGAGCAAATGCACATCGGAAGATTTCTTTCATACCTGAGAATAAACATGCTTTAAAGTGTCAACTAAAAGGATGGTGAGTTCATTAGTTTAACATAAATAATCATTTCCATCATTTTAATAGACCACAAGATTTTCATTTCTCATAAATATACGTCCCATGCATAGAGACAAAAATATCATTCATATGGATTGAACACCTGGTAACCGACATTAACAAGATGCATATAAGAATATCCCCTATCATTCCGGGAAATCCTTCGGACATGATAAAAACGAATTCGAAGTACTAAAGCATCCGGTACTTTGGATGGGGTTCGTTAGGCCCAATAGATCTATCTTTAGGATTCGCGTCAATTAGTAGATCGGTTTACTAATTCTTAGGTTACCAAGCAAAAAGGGGCATATTCGGCTTCGATCATTCAACCATATAATGTAGTTTCGATTACTTGTGTCTATTTTGTAAAACATTTATAAAAATTTCACATGTATTCTCAGCCCAAAAATATAAAGGGTAAAAAGGCAAATGAAACTCACCTAATGTATTTTGTAGTAAAAATAGATATGACGACATTAAACAACTGAACAACGCAGGGTTGGCCTCGGATTCGCGAACCTATATCATTAGTATATATATATATATATATATATATATATATATATATATATATATATATATATATATATATATATATATATATATATATATATATATATATATATATATATATTAAAATATATACTCGTAATCGAACAATTTCATATCTTATAACTTTATATATTATATATTTAGTTTGTATATATATATATATATATATATATATATATATATATATATATATATATATATATATATATATATATATATATATGAAAATGATTATTATTTATATAGTTATATTGATATGTCTATATCTGAAAATACCTAATTTGTTGTATATAAGTTTTTATATAACTAATGTTAATTGGCTTATTAATATAATTGTAGTATATGTAATATGTATGTTTTATATACAAAATAGTTATTTGATTTAAAAAAAATGATGGTTTTGATATTAATGATTTACTAAGAATAATAATAATAATAATACTAATATTAACTTTATTAAAATGATAATTTTAATAATAATAATGATATTGTTAATAATGATACTTTTATCTAATTATAAGATTAATAATACTAATAGTTACAAAAGATATATTAATATTAATATTAATCATAATCATATTAATAATAATAATAATATTAAAATGACAAAATTTATAATAATCTTACTTATAAAAATATTAATGATAATCAATGTTTCTAATACTTATAAATATAATTATAATATTTGTAGTAATAATAATTGTAATGCTAATAATATCATTAATAATAATAACAATAATAATAACAATAATCCTAATTGTAATTATGATACTTATACTAATGTTAACGGAATTAATACTACTCTTAATTTGATTAAACTAATGATATTTATAAATATTAAGAGTAATAACAATTATCGTTTTCATAATAATAATAACGATGATAATAATAACAATATTAGTTATGCTAATGATAATAATACTTATGTTCATAATACTTCCTAAAGGTAATAATAACATAAATCATATTAATGATAGTGATAATAATTAATTTAACACTAATAACAATAATAATCATAATAATAACAATAACAACTTATCATAATAATAATAATAATAATAATAATAATAATAATAATAATAATAATAATAATAATAATAATAATAATGAAAATGAAATAAAAGTGTGTATACCTTTTTGAAAATTTTTCTAAAAAGAAACGCCCACGACGGGGCTCGAACCCGAGACCTCACGCTCACCCGCTTAACACTTAACCATTGTTCCGTTCCCAATTTTTCTGAATATAACCCGTAATCAATTATATTTAACCCATCCTTTTTCTGTTTTCTTTTCTTCTCTATTTTTCCTGAACCCAAAATCGACCAGTGCCCATTTTTATAAAAGAGATGCGATTTATTTATTTTGGGATGTGAAATCAGTACATAAACGATTTATAAAGGATTGAGTTAATTAAAACAGAAAAAGAAAAAAATTAAAAGAAACATAAACAGTTTTTGAAGAAAACGTATGAACTCATAAATTGATTTGGAAATCGAGTACGTTTTAGACAACAATTTCAACATGAAAATAGTATTAAATCACGATTAGAAACTTTCTGCAACCTTAATTGAAATTAAAACATAAAAATCAAATCAAATTTTACCAAGTACAAAAGGGTTGACTTTTTATTTTTTAAATTTGACTTCGAAATTGGAGCTCGATAGAAAAAGTTAAGACCTGAGATTTTACGTATAGTTTGATTGAAGGATTCCTAATAAGATTGCAATTCTTCATTTTGAATATTTATTTAAAATCGAGCTGTTTGAATTTTGAAGTAAGAACAGGGGAAATACGAGCTGTACAAATATTTTTCTGTTTATTTCACACGATTTGCAGATAAAATTGATAATGATAGATACTGAATTGAATGAGTTGTTAAAATCAATGGTAAATTCGTTTGATTTATTGCATAAGACAGTCGACAGATGATATCCTTCAGGTACAGAAATATAAAAAAAAAATAAAAAGGTGAAAGTGATAGCAAACCGATTTTGTTGGTATCTGGTGATTTCCTTACGACTTTGGATCAATTTTGAAGACATGAATGATAATATAAAACAGTGTGATCGATCCTCTAATAGATTTGTACGAGTTTTTCCAATTTTATATAATTAAACTAATATTAATGATTAATAAATAATAATAATAATAATAATTGTATTAATAATAATATTAATATTACTATTAATCATAAAAATGATAATAATGATATTAATAATAGAGTGTGTTATTTTCTTATATTTATATCTATAATAATTCTAGAGATATTAATAATATTAATAAAGAGATTAATAATAATTATTTATAATAGCTTAAATTTATAATTTTACTACTAATTATAATAATATAACAAATTAGATGTATCAATATTATACTAATGTTAATATTAGTATTATACTAGTATTAATAATGAAAAATACATATAATAATATTAATATAACATTTATATTTTAATTTGTACTTAAATATTAATGTTATGATTTATTAATCATGTATTATATATATATATATATATATATATATATATATATATATATATATATATATATATATATATATATATATTGAATGTTAAATATTTATATTTTTCAATATAATACTTTATAGAAATCGTATATTTATAATAATATCATATGTATATTTATATATATTCATATGATAGTAACTTAATTACTTTATTTATTATTTTACATTTTAATTCTGTAACGACCCGAATTTTTCCGCTAATATATAGAAGATTAATATTTACATAATTAATGTTTCCAACATGTTAAGCAATCAAACTCATTAAGACTTGGTTATTTGAAATGAATTTTATACAAATGTTTGGCCACCCAGTCTGTCTGACGATTCACGAACGTCATAACTCGAAATAATTATATAATGATGTATATATGGATATATATATATATATATATATATATATATATATATATATATATATATATATATATATATATATATATATACTTATGATTTGATAAAATGATATTTAAGTATCTCATTACATATAATAACAATTGGTTATATACATAAAATGAGATTACTAACTTAAGGACTTCAAGACTATATACATATATATAAAGATTAACGTTGTAATAACTTCTAAATTAAAATGTATGTATATGTATTGTATTAATATGTATTAATACACTTTTGAAGGACTTAAACATATATACTAACATACTTATACTCAATAAAGATAGCTATACTCATATTCTCATTCAATTCCATCAAGAATTTTACTCGTATTTATTCAGTATTCATACCCGTATCATACACAACTTCTAAAGTATTTACTATGGGTATATACATATCAAAGTCAACCTTTTTAACAGATTTAGATCTGCCCTAGATGATAGGGAACTTAAATTGGAAGTTAGCATACATTATTACACAAAATAACAAATTGGAAATTTGTTTTTGTCTCCCCCATGTCTCATGCCAAAATGGAGGATAAATACACATCCATTTGATTCAAGATTACTACATCATTTACTCTCTACACACATACTCAAACACTCTCATAACCTTCATCATATTCAACAACCTTTGGGTCATAAGCTAAGCCTTAAACACCATAAGAAACCTCTTTCAAGAACATGTCAAAATAACCACCCATTTGAAGAAGATTACTTACAACCTTTTTAATCCAACTCAAAAACTCTTTAGGATCAAGAATTCCACTTTCATTCTAGTAGTCTTTCATCTTATAATGAAGAATTCCAAGCCATCAAGGATATCTTTGAACTCAAGATATTCTCCATATTTCTCCAGCAACTTTATTCATTTGATTTGAGGTTCGTGAATTTGTCAAAAGGCCAAGTCTTATCACCATCTATTCGAAAATCATCACAAGTAAGTTATAGTCCCATTTTTACTATCTAAATTATTTTGGGATGAGAATACATGCAAAATTTATAAATGTTTTACAAAATAAGCACAAGTTCATGAAACTACATTCTACGATTGTTTTGTTATACCGAATATCTGTACTTATTATTATTATGCTTGGTAACCTAAGAATTAGTGAAAAACACTAATTGACGCGAATCCTAAAGGTAGATCTACGGGTACCAAATTCCCCCATTTTCGAATAGTGGAAATGCTTTAGTACTTCGAAGGGTTCTTGTCATACATTTGAATAGTGGAATGTATGATGCCAGATATCTTAAGCGCTCTATGTTAAGGTCGGTTACTAGGCAACTCATCATATGAATGATTTTTGCAGTTGTAATGATCCTGCACATTTAATTAAATGAAATCTTGTGGCTTATTAAATGTTATGATTATTATATAGAAATTAAACCTATGACTCACCAAGATTTTTGTTGATTTTTTAAGCATGTTTATTCTCAGGTGAATATTAAAAACGCTTCCGCTATCGTATGCCAACCCAAGGTCAAGATTTGGAGTCGGCATAATTGTTTATATTGTTTAAACTTGCATTCGGAGTATTTGTTGTAATATATTTGATCATATTGTAATGGGTTGTGTAAAAACTTATTTATTTGAGGAGATTGTCTTTGATAGACAATCTAAATTATTTCATTAAGACCTTTATTCAATAATAAAGGTTATGGTTGTTTTTTTTTAAAAACGAATGCGAGATTTGAAAAACGTCTCATATAGAGGTCAAAACCTCGCAAAGAAACCAATTAATATGAAACGTTTATAATTAATATGAACGGGGCATTTCAGTTGGTATCCGAGCGTTGGTCTTAGAGAATCAGAAAATTTTTCATTAGTGTGTCTAACTGATTTTTGATGCATTAGTGAGTCTGGACTTCGACCATAATTATTTTAAAAATGATTGCTTAATATAATTGTTGGAAACATAAGATTATTAACATATAAATAATATAAGATATATCATTCTCTTAACGTGCCTGCTATTATGTGATAGACGACTTCATGCGATCATATAAGCATCTCCAGTGATTCAGATTTCATTTACTTATCAAGTGATTTGGAGGCTGAGTCAAAGCATATGACTTATGAACCAACGAAAAAGTTAACTTTTGGTGCTACCATTAAAGTGGAAAATTGTTGGGAAAATCGGGAAGATTCACAATTGCCAGTAGAGGTTCCAGAAGAGGATCCAGAAGAAGATCCCGAAGAGGAACCCGAAGAAGAGGATCCGGAAGAAGTTGTGGAAATTACCGAACCACAACGTGATTTGGGAAAATCTTTGGCTGTTATACCCAATCCCGATGAACCTATTCTGACCCAAAATGTTTGTGATCATCCACCTGAAGAACCTAAGAGACCAGTTTATAAAATGACCGCTCGTATAACGACTGCTGGTTTTGCTCCCAAACAATTAGCCGAAAGAACCAATTGGGAGGAATTGGAAAAAGAACTATCCAAACAAAAATCCAAACGTTTGGCCGAGAAAGAAACAACGTCAACATCTAAGAAATCTCTCCGTTCTTGAACCATCAGCACCTATCCTGTATTCCATGCATTGTATAATATGTATTATATTGTGTGTTTAAGTTTGTAAGAAAATCCGCAATGTAATTTTCTTTATGATTGTATAATAATAAGAATAAGCATGGAAGGTTTATTATTATTATTACAACTTATTATTACGTAGTAACATAATAACTTACCATAGTTTTTCATATTAGAATTTTAGTAGTTAATTTGTGTGTTAGCTGCTAAGTATGAACATTATTATAGTTATAAAACGCTAATATGAAGAAAAGGCTTTTATAATAATAAGTTCATATTAAGCTACAAAATACTTTTTGGCTACTTCTAAAATTCTATATGATTAACTCAGTCGACTATTTTTAAAGGAAATGGCTCCTCCATCTACTAGACAACAACAATTGAACACAGAAGAACTTCAAGCTTTCGCTATAAATATGGTTGCAGTGGTGAATGCAATGAACAACAATAACCAATCGGGTTCCAGCAGTGGAGGAAACAATGGCAACCGGGTAGGATGTTCCTACAAAGCTTTTATGGCCTGCAAACCCAATGAGTTTGAAGGAACTGAAGGACCCGTTGGACTAAAGCGGTGGACAGAGAAGGTTGAAGCAGTGTTCGCAATCAGCAACTGCACAGAAGAGGATAAAGTTAATTATGCCACACATACTTTCAGGGGTACTGCTTTGACATGGTGGAATACCTACATGGATTACGTAGGACAGAATACCGCCTACGCACTTCCATGGTCCACTTTTAAGCACATGATGACGGAAGAGTACCATCCCAGAACCGAAATCAACAAGCTCAAGGTAGAGCTTAAAGCACTGACAACTCAAGGGTTAGATGTCACTACCTACGAGCGACGTTTCAATAAACTGGCTTTAATGTGTCCTGGAGCATTTAAGGACGAAGAAGCAAAAATTGAAGCATTCATAAAAGGGTTGCCGGAATAAATCCAAGAGCATGTAGGTGCTAACGACCCTGCAACAATGCAGAAAGCGAGCCGTATAGCCCACAAATTGATAGGCCAAATTTACAGGAAGGATAAAGAAAGAAGCGGCCGAGGAGGCCATAATGAAACAGGGAAAAAGAAAGTGGGAGGAAAGCAGTGATCAGGGTCACCAGTACAACAACAACAATCAAAACAACAACTACAACAACAATCGTAACCACCCCAACAACAACAACAATAATCGCAACAACAACCGCAACAATAACCGTAACAACCATCCCAATAATAATAACAACAACAACAACAATCCCAATCACAACAATAACAACAACAAACGACTCAACAATAATAACCCTAACAACAACAATAACAACAACAACGACAACAAAAGGCAAAGAACTATATGCCCCAGGTGTGATACATTTCATCCGGAATGGTTTTGTAGAGAATTATGTACCAAGTGTAATAGGAATGGCCATATTGCAGCAAAGTGTGAAGTCTACGGACCAAATAGAAACAAAGGAGTAAATAATGCCGGAACAAATAATAACGGCGTTGTTTGCTATGGATGTGAAAAACCGAGCCATACCATAAACCAGTGCAGGAATGGAAATAAGCAAGGTCATGGGAGAGCCTTCAACATTAATGGGGAGAAAGCACAGGAAGACCCGGAGCTTGTTACGGGTACGTTTTTTTATCAACAATACACCTGCTTATGTTTTATTTGATTCGGGTGCCGATAGAAGTTATATGAGTAGAGAATTTTGTGCAAAATTAAATTGCCCGTTAACGCCTTTGGATAAAAAGTGTATACTTGAAGTAGCAAACGGTAAACTAATTAAGGTTGATAAAATTTGCCGAAATCGAAAAATTAGTTTAGTTAGCGAAACGTTTGCAATTGATTTAATACCGGTGGAATTGGGAAGCTTCGACGTAATTATTGGAATGGACTGGATGTCCAAGGTGAAAGCCGAAGTTGTTTGTCATGAGAAGGCGATTCGCATTCCGAGAGAAGACAGATTACCCTTAATGGTGTACGGAGAAAGGGGTAATGCCAAATTAAATCTTATTAGTAGTTTGAAGGCGCGCAAACTAATAAGAAAAGGTTGCTATGCCATACTAGCACACATCGAGAAGGTTGAAAAAGAAGAAAAAAAAATCGATGACGTTCCCGTTGCAAGAGAATTTCCTGAGGTGTTTCCGGACGAATTACCGGGACTACCTCCACACCGATCCGTTGAATTCGAAATAGATCTTGTACCAGGAGCCGCACCAATAGCTCATGCTCTATATAGACTTGTGCCCACCGAAATGAAAGAATTACAAAGTCAGCTACAAGAATTATTAGAACGTGGTTTTATCCGACCAAGTACGTCACCATGGGGAGCTCCAATTTTGTTCGTTAAAAAGAAAGATGGGTCTTTTCGCATGTGTATCGATTACCGTGAGCTGAACAAAGTAACCATCAAAAACCGATACCCTTTACCCCGAATCGATGATCTATTTGATCAACTCCAAGGTTCGAGCGTATACTCCAAAATTGACTTAAGGTCGGGTTATCATCAACTGAGGGTTAAAGAAGCTGATATACCAAAAACAGCCTTCAGAACTCGTTATGGCCATTACGAATTCATGGTTATGCCATTCGGTCTAACCAATGCACCCGCAGTTTTCATGGATCTCATGCACCGAGTATGTAGTCCATATTTAGATAAGTTTGTTATTGTCTTTATTGATGACATTCTTATCTATTCGAAGAATAACCAAGAACACGAACAACACTTGAGACTTGTGTTAGAATTGTTAAGAAAAGAACAGCTTTATACAAAATTCTCTAAGTGCGCTTTTTGGTTAAATGAAGTACAATTTCTAGGCCACGTAGTCAGTAGTAATGGAATCAAAGTTGAACCCGCCAAGATCGAAGCCATCGAAAATTGGGAAACCCCGAAAACTCCAACACAAGTACGTCAATTTTTGGGTTTAGCCGGTTATTATAGGAGATTTATTCAAGATTTCTCCCGAGTAGCCAAACCTTTAACTGCCTTGACACACAAGGGGAAAAAGTATGAATGGACTTTCGAAGAAGAGGGTGCCTTCCAATTGTTGAAAAAGAAGTTGACTACGGCACCTATTTTATCGTTACCTGACGGAATGGAAGATTTTGTTATTTACTGCGACGCATCAAGAATGGGTTTTGGGTGTGTTCTTATGCAACGGAAGAAGGTGATTGCATATGCTTCTCGACACCTCAAAATTCATCAACAAAACTACACCACACATGATCTGGAATTGGGCGCCGTTGTTTTTGCATTAAAGATGTGGAGATATTATTTATATGGGGTCAAGTTTATTGTATACACTGACCAAAAAAGTCTCCAACATATTTTAAATCAAAAGCAACTAAATATGAGGCAGCGTAGGTGGGTTGAGCTGCTAAATGATTATGATTGTGAAATTCGTTACCACCCGGGGAAAGCGAATGTGGTAGCCGATGTCTTGAGTCGAAAGGAAAGAGAAACTATTCAAGTAAAAGCTATGAACATGATTATTCATACTAATCTTACTACTCGAATAAAAGAGGCACAACAGGAGGTTTTGAAGGAAGGAATTTTTGGAAAGGAAATACCCAAAGGATTAGAAAAACAGCTTAATATTCGGGAAGACGGAACCAGGTATTTAGCTGAAAGAATTTGGGTACCAAAGAATGGGGATTTGAGGAAAGTGGTACTAGATGAAGCACATAAAACCAGATATTCAATACATCCCGGAGCGGGGAAAATGTACCAAGACCTCAAGAGAAACTTTTGGTGGCCAGGAATGAAGGCCGATATAGCCACATATGTAGGAGCATGTTTGACTTGTTCTAAAGTCAAAGCTGAACATCAGAAACCATCGGGTCTACTCCAACAACCTGAAATCCCAGAATGGAAATGGGAAAACATTACCATGGATTTCATTGCTAAGTTACCGAGAACCGCAGGTGGTTATGATATGATTTGGGTAATAGTCGATCGTCTTACTAAGTCAGCACACTTTCTGCCAATAAAAGAAGAGGATGGTATAGAGAAATTAGCATGATTATATCTGAAAGAAGTTGTTTCTAGACATGGCATACCAATCTCTATTATCTCTGATCGTGATAGCAGATTTACTTCTAGATTCTGGCAGGCATTACACGAAGCGTTGGGAACTCGTCTAGATTTAAGTACTGCCTATCATCCACAAACTGATGGTCAGAGTGAAAGGACAATTCAGACACTCGAAGACATGCTACGAGCATGTGTTATTGATTTTGGAAGCAGTTGGGATCGACATCTACCGTTAGCTGAGTTTTCCTACAACAACATCTATTATTCTAGTATTGAGGCAGCACCATTCGAGGCACTTTATGGTAGGAAGTGCAGGTCTCCGATTTGTTGGAGTGATGTGGGGGATAAACAAATTACAGGTCCGGAAATTATCCAAGAAACCACCGATAAAATCATTCAGATTCAGCAACGATTGAAAACAGCCCGGAGTCGACAAAAGAGCTATGCGGATGTTAGAAGAAAACCTTTAGAGTTTGAGGAAGGTGATAAGGTTATGCTTAAGGTATCACCTTGGAAAGGTGTAATTCGTTTTGGAAAGTGGGGGAAATTGAGCCCAAGATACATTGGGCCATTCAAGATTGAAAAAAGCATTGGGCCGGTGGCCTATCGACTTGAGCTACCTCTAAAATTAGAAAAGATTCACAACACCTTTCATGTTTCAAACCTGAAGAAATGCCTAGCTACCGAAGATCTCATTATTCCTTTAGACGAGATTAAAATTGACGAGAAACTTAATTTCGTCGAAGAACCCGTCGAAATTATGGATCGTGAGGTCAAACGATTCAAACAAAGTAAGATACCAATCGTTAAGGTTCGATGGAATGCTCATAGAGGACCTGAATTTACTTGGGAACGAGAAGACCAAATGAAGCTGAAGTACCCACATTTGTTTCCCGATATCACACGTTAACTAGGTACTATTCTAAATTTTGGGACGAAATTTAATTTAACGGGTGTGTAATGTAATGACCTGGATTTTTCCGCTAATATATAGAAGATTAATATTTACATAATTAATGTTTCCAACATGTTAAGCAATCAAAATCATTAAGACTTGGTTATTTGAAATGAATTTTATACAAATGTTTGGCCACCCAGTCTGTCTGACGATTCACGAACGTCATAACTCGAAATAATTATATAATGATGTATATATGGATATATATATATATATATATATATATATATATATATATATATATACTTATGATTTGATAAAATGATATTTAAGTATCTCATTACATATAATAACAATTGGTTATATACATAAAATTAGATTACTAACTTAAGGACTTCAAGACTATATACATATATATAACGATTAACGTTGTAAGAACTTCTAAATTAAAATGTATGTATACGTATTGTATTAATATGTATTAATACACTTTTGAAGGACTTAAACATATATACTAACATACTTATACTCAACAAAGATAGCTATACTCATATTCTCATTCAATTCCATCAAGAATTCTACTCGCATTTATTCGGTATTCATACTCGTATCATACACAACTTCTAAAGGTATTTACTATGGGTATATACACATCAAAGTCAACCTTTTTAACAGATTTAGATCTGCCCTAGATGATAGGGAACTTAAATTGGAAGTTAGCATACATTATTACACAAAATAACAAATTGGAAATTTGTTTTTCTCTCCCCCATGTCTCATGCCAAAATGGAGGATAAATACACAACCATTTGATTCAAGATTACTACATCATTTACTCTCTACACACACATACTCAAACACTCTCATAACCTTCATCATATTCAGCAACCTTTGGGTCATAAGCTAAGCCTTAAACACCATAAGAAAATTCTTTCAAGAACATGTCAAAATAACCACCCATTTGAAGAAGATTACTTACAACCTTTTTAATCCAACTCAAAAACTCTTTAGGATCAAGAATTCTACTTTCATTCCAGTAGTCTTTCATCTTATAATCAAGAATTCCAAGCCATCAAGGATATCTTTGAACTCAAGATATTCTCCATATTTCTCCAGCAACTTTATTCATTTGATTTGAGGTTCGTGAATTTGTCAAAAGGCCAAGTCTTATCACCATCTATTCGGAAATCATCACAAGTGAGTTATAGTCCCATTTTTACTATCTAAATTATTTTGGGATGAGAATACATGCAAAATTTATAAATGTTTTACAAAATAAGCACAAGTTTATGAAACTACATTCTACGATTGTTTTGTTATACCGGATATCTGTACTTATTATTATTATGCTTGGTAACCTAAGAATTAGTGAAAAACACTAATTGACCCGAATCCTAAAGGTAGATCTACGGGTACCAACCACCCCCATTTTCGAATAGTGGAAATGCTTTAGTACTTCGAAGGGTTCTTGTCATACATTTGAATAGTGGAATGTATGATGCCAGATATCTTAAGCGCTCTATGTTAAGGTCGGTTACCAGGCGACTCATCGTATGAATGATTTTTGCAGTTGTAATGATCCTGCACATTTAATTAAATGAAATCTTGTGGCTTATTAAATGTTATGATTATTATATAGAAATTAAACCTATAACTCACCAACATTTTTGTTGACATTTTAAGCATGTTTATTCTCAGGTGAATATTAAAAATGCTTCAGCTGTCGTATGCCAACCCAAGGTTAAGATTTGGAGTCGGCATAATTGTTTATATTGTTTAAACTTGCATTCAGAGTATTTGTTGTAATATATTTGATCATATTGTAATGAGTTGTGGAAAACTTATTTATTTGAGGAGATTGTCTTTGATAGACAATCTAAATTATGTCATTAAGACCTTTATTCAATAATAAAGGTTATGGTTGTTTTTTTTTAAAAACGAATGAAAGATTTGAAAAACGTCTCATATAGAGGTCAAAACCTCGCAAAGAAACCAATTAATATGAAACGTTTATAATTAATATGAACGGGGCATTTCAAATTCAAATGATTAAAGTGTACTTTATTAATTCAAGTTATTGTATATACACTTACATTTATGTTTGTATATATATATATATACATTTATATTTATTTACACACAATAGTTCGTGAATCGTCGGGAGTGGTTAAAGGTCAAATTGAATGTATAACAACAGTTTAACATTTTTAGATTCAATTAAATAGACTTTGCTTCTCATGTCGAAATTAAATTAGAATTTAAGTTTAAATTTGGTCGGAAATTCCCGGGTCGTCACAAGATCTTCCATCCAGATCTGCACCATCTCTTTTATAATCAAATGAAGCTCAACGTCTATCTTCTAACAAATAATCAACCAATACCTTTTTAGTAACTTTGACTCTATACAATGTATACTATACATAACATTATCCTAATTAGACTACATTCAGAGGTTGTCAAATGGGCAGATTGAAGGTCGTGGGTCAGGTAGAAACATCAGAATTGTATACTTTGTAATCCAAAAGACAGTCTGACAAATATGAATACATACATTGTAATATCTTAGTAATAATCTTTTTCTAAGAAACAAACTTGGGAGATTTCATGAGTTCAATATATAAATCTTGGTAGGTTTGTTCAGCTCGACAATTTGGACATGTAATTAAAAGCTTTCACGATATATTAAACAAATAACAAACAATCGGGTTCAAATTTTCTTGCACTACAAAGCTGTGAATAAAGGTTCTACGTGACTCGTTGGCACAACGTTGGGCCTATATATGTTTAAAATGCAAATATGGAGAAAGAAAAGAATAGGATTCGTTCATTACCTTCATATGATGCAGCAATTGCAACAAAACCTGCTACACTCTGTATAGCAGCAAATTCTTCACTCCTATATCAAATGTTGGAGCATCTAAAACTGTCAAAGATCCAAATATAATTACATGTATGCCAATGTACTGAAAGTAGGCTGCTGATTACATAGAGTTTCAACTTGGATCCAAAAATTTAGTGTTAGTAATCATGAAGCAAACAGTGGCAGTATGTTTATTTGGGATAAAAAAAAAGTTGGTTATCGAAAACACCTACGGTTAAAACTTACATAGATTGAATGATATCAATATCCATATTCACCAACGTTAAAACTGACATAGGTTGTAAGACTATCTATCAGTTTCAATTCAAAAGCAACCTAAAACGATTAAAATCCAAGTTCAATAAAAATTATCTTACAATGATTTGTCAAACTCTTTCCCGTAATGGTTGATTGAATTCGAAATCTCCTAGTTATGCAACCTAACAAACAAAACCCACAAATCACGATCAAATTTTGAACCAAAAGTAAAAATAACTCCAATACGTATTGACTTTATTAGCACCAACATGTTTCATGGTCTTCTTATTAATAACAAAAGAAACAAAAGATCAATAGTTTTTAGCAACAAATCAAAAGGATAAATCACAACTCAAAGTCATCGGATTCTACACAATAAATTAGTACAATAAAAGTACTAACCTTCAATATATAATTTAGGGTGTATTACCTATTACTGGCACAAAACTATCAAGAAAAGATTCATGCATGGATTATGTTAGGAAGAGGGGATCGCCTGGACGTTGGGAGATACAAATTTGAGAGAAAAATAACTCTATTACTCACAAGAATAGATTTACAGAGTATTACAAAACTCTTACAAAAAAAAAAAAAAACTCTCAAACTCACACACACTCTCTAGGTTGTGATTACACTTCTCTGAGTGATTTGGGATAATTTACAATTTGTAGGCTGGAAATCTTCAATTCTCCCCCTCCAGCCAAATCCACAAACATTCCAGTTATGTCTCTACATAACTCCAACTTCTCTCGAGTCACCACCTTTGTTAACATATCCGCAGGATTCTCCTTTGTATGGATCTTCACTAGTCTCAACAGTTGTCGATCAATTACCTCGCGTATCCAATGATAGCGAATATCAATATGTTTTGTACGGGAATGGTACATGGAGTTCTTGCTCAAATCTATATCACTTTGACTGTCACAATATACCTTGTACTCCTTTTGCTTGATTCCAAATTCTTGAAGATAACGCTTTAACCACAACATTTCTTTTCCAGCTTCTGCGGCAACAATATACTCTGCTTCAGTTGTGGATAATGCAACACACCTCTGTAGTATTGACTGCCATGAAACAGCTCCCCCTGCAAAAGTGTAAATGAATCCTGAAGTAGATTTCCTACTATCAGGATCTCCGGCCATATCCGCATCTGTATAGCCTTCCAAGATTGGATCAGCTCCCCCGTAACAAAGACATAGATTCTTTGTACCTTTAAGATATCTGAGAATCCATTTTACTGCATCCCAATGCTCTTTCCCGGGGTTCGAGAGAAAACGACTCACCGTTCCCACTGCATGAGCAATATCGGGCCTTGTACACACCATCGCATACATCAAACTTCCAACTGCTGAGGAATATGGTACTGAAGACATCTCCCCGATCTCTTCCTTGGATGAGGGACAAGAACTCTTGCTTAACTTGAAATGGTTAGCTAATGGAATGCTAACAGGTTTGGCATTTTTCATATTGAAACGTGAAAGCACTCGTTCAATATACTTCTCCTGAGATAGCCATAACCTTTTATTCTTCCTATCTCGGGTTATCTGCATTCCCAAAATCTGTTGAGCCTGTCCTAAGTCTTTCATGTCAAAAGACTTAGAGAGTTCCTTCTTCAGCTGGTTGATCTTCGTTACGTCTTTCCCTACGATCAAAATATCGTCTACATAAAGTAGAAGAGCAACGAAATCTCCTTCAGAAAACTTCTGAATGTAGACACACTCATCTGCTGCAGTTTTCTTGTACCCGTGACTCACCATGCACGAGTCAAACTTCTTGTACCACTGCCTAGGTGCCTGCTTTAAACCGTACAAACTTTTCTTCAGCTTGCATACGAGATTATCTTCTGAAACCTCAAAACCTTCTGGCTGCTCCATGTAAATTTCTTCATGTAAATCTCCATGAAGAAAAGCTGTCTTTACATCCATCTGTTCAAGCTCCAAGTTTATACTTGCGACCAATCCAAGTATGACTCTAATTGAAGTCATCTTGACTACTGGTGAAACTATCTCGTCAAAATCAATCCCTTTCTTCTGTTGGAATCCTTTGACTACAAGTCGTGCTTTGTATTTCACCACTTTTCCACTACCATCCTTTTTCAGCTTGAACACCCATTTATTTTTCAGTGCCTTCTTCCCGCGTGGAAGTTCTACAATCTCATAAGTTTGATTTTTCTGCAGAGAATCCATCTCATCCTGCATTGCGAGCAACCATTTTTCTTTATCCTTATGAGTTACTGCTTCATGAAAACTCTCCGGTTCTCCATCTTCAGTAAGTAGAAGGTACTCGGATTCTGGATATCTACTCGATGGAATCCGACCTCGTTCAGATCTACGAACTTCTGGAACATTCTGAGGAGATCCACCATCATCTTGACCTTGTGATGGTGCTGAAACGTCTGGCAGATGGGGTTGTGGCTCCCCCTGCTCAGCACCGTCATTTTCCTCATTATCTTCTACTTCTGGCATTTCTTCTTGCACTGAAAATTCATTTCTCATGAATGATTCCGTTGTTGCCTCTGGCACCTGAGCAGCAACATTTGACTTCTGAGATATTGTGGGTTTTTCAATATCTTCTATTGTCTGGCTTTCATGGAACACCACATCCCTACTTCTGATCACCTTTTTCTCCTTTGGATCCCATAATCTGTATCCAAATTCTTCATCTCCATAGCCTATGAATATGCATGGAGTGGTCCTTGCATCCAGCTTCTGCCTGAGCTCCTTGGATACATGTGCATACGCCAAACATCCAAATACTCTTAAGTGAGAGTATGATGGATCCTTTCCAGACTAAAGTTTCTCCGGAACTTCAAAATTCAGTTGTACTGATGGAGATCGGTTGATCAAATAACAAGCGGCTCTGACTGCTTCTCCCCAGAATGGCTTTGGCAGCTTAGCCATACTGAGCATGCTCCGAACACGTTCCATGATTGTTCGGTTCATTCTTTCTGCTATACCATTATGTTGAGGGGTACGTGGGACCGTCTTCTCATGTCGGATGCCATATGATCTGCAATAGGCATCGAACTGTCTGGAAGAGTATTCACCGCCGTTGTCGGATCGAAGACACTGTAACTTCTTTCCTGTCTCACGTTCTACCATGACATGGAACTGTTTGAAGTAATCGAACACCTGGTCCTTCGTCCGTAAGAAATATACCCACACCTTTCGAGAAGTATCATCGATAAACGTCAGAAAGTATCGATTGCCGCCAATTGATTCAACCTCCAAGGGACCGCAAACATCAGAGTGTACCAGACTGAGTAAATCTGATTTTTTCGTTGAAGAGGAATTAAACGAGACTCTATGCTGCTTACCAAACAGACAATGATTGCAAGGATCTAGTGCAGCATCCTTGTCTACATTGATAAGCTCCTTCTTTATTAGGGTAGACAACCCTTTCTCACTCATGTGACCGAGTCTCTGGTGCCATAAATTTTGTGAAGCCTCATTTTCTGCAACATTAATACTGTCTGTGCAGATCTTCACATGAGTCTTATACAGTGTGCCACAAATGTGTCCTCGAGCGACTATCATAGCGCCTCTTGACAATTTCCATGTGCCTTTACTGAAATGACTATCATAGCCCTGTTTGTCGAGAGCTATCCCAGAAAGTAAATTCAGCTGAAGATCTGGCACATGGCGGACATCCTTCAGAGTGATTGTGCTCCCGGAACTTGTCTTTATCCTGACATCTCCAATTCCGACAATCTCAGCGGAACTGGAATTTCCCATCTTCACAACTCCAAAGTCACTAGCTTTGTATGTTGTGAAGTATTCCTTGTATGGAGTCACATGGTAGGAAGCTGCAGTATCTACCACCCATTCCGTTTCTTCTCGTGAGACGTGAAGGCATGTCTCATCATGGGTTGAACAATAAGCTACATCACCAGAGATAGTTACTAATGTTTCTCCACCCTTATTCTTCGGCTGTGAACTGCTTTGACCTTGTTCCTCTTTCAATCTATAGCAGTTCTTCTTCATATGTCCCTCTAATCCACAATGATGGCATTTATATGTTGGTTTTCTGCCATCAGCTGACCTGCCCCTGCTCTTGCTTCTGCCTCTACATTTATTTTTGCTACTCATTCGCTGTCTCCCCCGATTCTCTGTGACAAAGGCATGGGTCTGATCTGTGCCCATGTCCTTTCTCCTTGCCTCTTCACTAAATAGGGCATCCTTGACCATTGACATGGTAAGTTTGCCATTCGGGGCTGAGTTGCTGAGTGTTACTACAAGCGTTTCCCAACTATCGGGAAGGGAACTAAGTAGCAGTAGCGCCTGAACTTCATCGCCAAGCGGCATCTCTACAGAAGATAACTGGTTGACCAAGCTCTGGAACTCACTGGTATGCTCGGCAACTAAAGTTCCACTTTTGAGCTTCATGTTGACTAAACGCCTCATCAGCAGGGCTTTATTCCGAGCAGTCTTGGCCTGATACATGTCCTCCAACTTTTTCCAGAGGACATATGCGTCTGTCTCTTGTGCAACATGGTGGAAGACACTATGATCAATCCATTGACGGATCTGACCAATAGTTTTTCGGTTTGATTTCTTCCACTCTTTCTCTTTGGCAGAATCAGGGTTTATACCCTTCAATTCAATAGGATCGAACAAATCCTTACAGCTTAGGAGATCTTCCATCCGAGGTTTCCACAGCGTGTAGTTTGTGGCTGTGAGCATAATCATAGCTCCGGAAGATGATGTTGACTCTTCTGTGGACATTATCACCTTACAAATAATTTTTAACACAAACGGGGTTGAATTGTAGAAAACAGATATCACCGTTACGTCCGGAACGGTTGAAAATAGTGGAATAGACACTTCGCGGCTTAAATTCCACTTACGGGGCAAAATTATAATTTTAATAAACTTCAGGGACCAAAAATGAAATTCTGAAAATTTCAGGGACCAAATTGTAAAATTTCAGAATTGCTACAGTACCGCTACAGTATTGCTACAGTGACTTGCTACAGTGCCGTCAGCTGCTACAGTGAATTGCTACAGTGATCGTCTTCTCCGGCGAAAATTCCGGCACCGGTCGTCTTTTCCGGCGAGATTCCGGCGAGTTGACCAAACTTTGACCACGTTTTCTGGGCTTGTTATAACTCCGTTTAAGTCGCCGTTTTTTGCGTTGGACTCGGTTCGACGAGACGAATCCAATGGTACACTAAAAATTGAATTTTGAGAAAACTTCAGAAGACCCAAAAAAAACTCAACCAACGTTTCTAACCAAGCTCTGATACCACTTGTTAGGAAGAGGGGATCGCCTGGACGTTGGGAGATACAAATTTGAGAGAAAAACAACTCTATTACTCACAAGAATAGATTTACAGAGTATTACAAAACTCTTACAAAAAAAAAACTCTCAAACTCACACACACTCTTTAGGTTGTGATTACACTTCTCTGAGTGATTTGGGATAATTTACAATTGAGGTTTGCACCTCTATTTATAGTAAAAATTCTATGGCGGTGGAAGGGTGTGAACGGAGAAGGTTGGCGGCCGTCATCATCATCAACTTTGCTACCTCCATATGAGTTGTCAAGGTTGCCTACTTTGAATATCTAGAAGGTGGGCTTCTAGATTGTAGGCTGGAAATCTTCAGATTATAACAAACAGGGTGTATTACAAAAAAATACGAAAACTATTTACCAAAGAATGATGCTACACAATAAATTAGTACAAAAAAGTACTAACCTTCAATTTTGCAAAATATATTTATGAGTCAGGGTGTATTACCTATAACTGGGCACAAAACCATCAAGAAAAGAATCGTGGATTATAACATACAGGGATATTAATCATACAACAATTAAAGAAATAACTTACCATTAGAGAAAAATGTACGATGTGAAGCTTGCTGTATTATAAATATTCCATCTTCATTTTCAAATGATAAGAGGAACAATCAAAACCTATATACATGCATGTGAGTAGGAATGTACATATAAAAGAAATATTTGGTATCTACTTGTCTCAACAATCAGTTTTAGAGTTTAATAATTGTCCAACCTGATCCAAAGAATCTATAAGAATAGTAAAGGAAAATCAAATACATAAAGTTACAAAATACATCATATTATAGATTGAAAAAATAACCAGTGTAAAATTATTTTGTAATTATTTGATAAACCTAAAAATAAAATTTCTCGAAACAATCAAAACCCGAAAATCGAAATCCAAATCGATCGAAACCCGAATATTTAAATCCAAAACAATGAAAACCAATAAATCTAATTGAACTATAATTCAAACATCCATTCAAGAAAAGATAAATAGGCTTTTTAAACCGATGGGCCCCGGGGCACATATATGATCGGGTGAGTGCTTCGCTTCCGGTGAGTCCCGTCAGTGACTCCAAAATCGCTATTAAAAAAGAGATAAAAACTTTAAAATCTGAGACACATAGGGTTAACATTATTAGTGTTACTATAAGTCTATAACTAAAAGAGATAATGAAATGTAACAGTTCCTACATTAAGGTATATTAATATTGTACGACAAAAAGAATGGTATTCATTTGTGTTCACAAGGCTCCCATAGCTTACTTAATGTAGGATATATAAGGTTTGGAGTATGAAGAACGACTGTTCAAGTAAGCGGAATAGAATTAGACTCAAAGTTGGAGTTTTACCGAAGCATTATACTTTCACGAGCAGCTTTTAGCTTATGTTTTTCATATACAGGGTCCCGCATTGCAACATTGATAAGTTCATGAGGAAAAAATTTAGCCTCATCTCTATGTGCCTGTTAAACAAATAATAATAATAATAGAAATAATAATAATATTAAGGGGGACGGTAATGTGATGATCAATGTCTTAAAAAAACCCCTAACCAAGCAATTAAAAGTAAATCCACATAGTTTGTCACGTAGACACATTACTCGTTCATAAGACATCCATCACAAGCTGACTTCATGTACTAACAATACAAAAACTTAAAGTAGCAGATAGAATGAATAATGCAATGTCATAGAGAATATGACTACCTAAGACATAATTCATTTATACTCATTGTATGTTTGTTATATTGTCTAATGATAATGATAATGATCATATTAATGGGAGTAAAAAACATATATTCAACATAGATCATAGCAAAAAATATAAATTGAAATAGAATGTAGTTATAAATCAAATGGAAAGAGTGCTACGAATCAATTATAAATTGAACAAATATGAAATATGTGATTAGCCACTTTATAATTTTAATTAATCAATCTGCATGCTAATTAAAACCTGATACGATAATAGTTCATTTGTACTTACGAACTTTTATATATTCATTCAAGCATTTAATCAAACAATTGGTGTGCAAACACAAATTAAAATTTAGACAATACATGAGCATTCCTCAAACATACCTGTTACAAATCAGCGCACACGTACAAATGCTCAAACTTCGCAATTTAGAAACGTTAATTCATCAATCTGATGATTAACTGCCATTGTAAACACACATGAAATTTTGTTTTGCAAACTGTAACTAAACATATCGACAAACTCATGGCCATTAGATGTATTTAATTTTTAAAAAGGTGAAAAGCCTAATGAAAGGAAAAATCAAAATCAATCGGTTAGTACATACCTGATTGTGTATATGTTGATGAAATATATGAATCGAAGTTGTGATTGTTCCACAAAAAGTAATCAAATGTGTGAATGAATTAATGTTTTTGGAAGGATTGTAGACGGTTTTATGAAACCGATTTATGCTTCTGAAAACCGCCGCTAAACTGATTTATTAATTGCATTACAGGTGGAATTAAGGGCATCCGTGTAATTTCAAAACGTAACTGGCGATTTGAAACTTAAATGACGCCATTAGCTATTTAAATGGTTGTGATTTAAAATTAGAAAACTCATCTAATGGATGAGAGTTTGCCATGTTGGTTTTAACCATAAAATATGATATCATAATTTTTTTCTAATTAGAGATAAGAGAAATTATTATTATTATTATTATTATTATTATTATTATTATTATTATTATTATTATTATTATTATTATTATTATTATTATTATTATTATTATTATTATTATTATTATTATTATTAATTATTGTTGTTATTATACACTAATATTAATAATATGATTATCATTACCATTAATATTATTATCCTCTCAAGTATTATCATTAAGTATTATTAGTATCATTTTATAGTTATTAGCATTATTAGTATTATTCTTATTATTATCATTATTATTAAAAGTATCATTATTATACTTATTATTATTATCAGTATTATTTTTATTATTATTATTATTAACACTATTACTAAAAGTATCATTATTTTTAAATTTATAATTTTTATTAAAGTTTGTATTTTCATTGAAATTAATATTTTTATTAAAATTATCATTTTTATTATTGAAATTATTATTATTATCATTATTAAGAATTATCATGATTTTATCATAATCAGTATTATTTTCATCATCAATATTATTATTATTATTATTGGTATTATTAATATATCAAATAAAGATTATATATATAAAAATGTATTTAATACACATAACTTAGCTATATTAATATACATAAAATGAATATATTTTATTAAATAATGAAACTAATAAATTATTAAATATAACAATTATATCACTAATAATAAATATATAAAAATTTGTTCGATTACGATTATATGTGTTAATATATATATGTATATATATGTATATATATGTATATATATGTATATATGTATATATATGTATATATATATATATATATATATATATATATATATATATATATATATATATATATATATATATATATATATATATATATATATATATATATATATATATATATATATGATATAGGTTCGTGAATCCGAGGCCAACCCTATTGTTCAGTTCCGTCGTATGCATATTTTTACTACAAAATATCGTATCGTGAGTTTCATTTGCTCCCTTTTTAAATGCTTTTGCATTATATATTTTTGGGCTGAGAATACATGCAATGTTTTATAATTGCTTTACGTTTAGACACAAGTACTCAACTGTAATTATGTTGTCTTGCTTTGTCTTGCAAATCCTCACCGTAATATCGTTAATTGCTGCGTATAAAAGGCAAATTTAATAATTGTGAATAGGCCTATTGAGAATAACGTCTCTAACCATTTGACTGTTGGTCTTTGGTTACATAATAATGATTCAATGACACTGACTGTACAAGGTGTCACGAGGTAACTTTTGTTTAGTCGCGATATTACAAAGTGCAGCAACACTTTTAGATTGATATATTTGGTATCAATCAACTTTAAACTAAATCTTGTGGTCTATTACTATTACTGAAATCATTATTTATGATAAACCTATGAACTCACCAACCTTTTGGTTGACACTTTTTAGCATGTTTATTCTCAGGTATTAAAAAATGCTTCCGCTGTGTATTTGCTAATTGAAAAACACATTACATGGAGTCATTCATCGCATATTTTCAAATGAAGTTGTATTCAAAATCATCTCCGTGTATCATTTAGAGGTCAATACCTCGCAATGGGACCAGAGATAACGTACCACGTCAATGGCGATTTTGGCGGGTCGTTACATATAATGATTATAGTAGCATCTCATCTTAAACAAATACTTCATAATAAAAGTGTAAAAGAACCTCAAACTTTGTGATCTTCAAATAAACCATGAGTCAAGTGGGAGTCATCCTCCATACGAACTAGAAATCATGACAAAAGAACCATGGTACAAGTTACATACTACGCTTTAGTTGTTAAACTAGAAGTGTTACCGTTAATTCCATCTTCGTTTTAAAGGTTGGTGTGCCAGAGTGTTCGAAGACACCCTTTTCCTTCTCCTGGTGTTTTAAGATGGCAGCACTCATCTCATATCCAAACAACTTCTCCGGTGCCTCTCGGAGCAGGGTGGACAATCGAAGGAGGGTCGTGGAATTTAAGTTCCACGTGACTTATAATGAGAAATAATTGTATGGATTTGGCCCTAGTGAGCTCTAGTTTTGTGGTATTATATACCCCAAGCAAGGCTCTCATTTAGGAATATTTATCCAGCCCCTAAACTAGCTATTTTGTGTGACGACCCGGAAAATTCCGACCAAATTTAAACTTAATCTTTATATGGTTTTGACACGATAAGCAAAGTCTGTTAAATTAAATCTCAAAAGTTTTGAACTGTTTCAGATATCTATTTGACCTTCGACTATTTTCGACGATTCACGAATCACTATCTGTAAATATATATATATATATATATATATATATATATATATATATATATATATATATATATATATATATATATATATATATATATATATATATATATATATTAATTTGAAATAGAAAGTTATATGAGTTAGTTTATTTGTGTAAATAAAATAATACATGACATTACTATAAATATATCTATATATGAAAAATACATTGAATATATATAATTTAGAATTTATTTAATAAACGCTCGTAGCACTCGTTTATCATCTTGATGGTTATTAATCAAGTTAAAAATGAACTTATATGATTTTAAAATAAAAGGTGATCCGAAAATGAGTTATATAAGTTATAGGCTTATTAAAAGTATATTTATGATCTAATTATTTAATTTTAACACTTTTTATATTTCACCCATAAATGAGAGGGACAGTTGATGTAATTTTCATTTAACCAATTTAGGATCGAATTTTATACCATAATGACCAAAATAAATAAATAAAGTTAATTTAAAAATATGGGATTTTTCTGAATACTTTTATCCGCCACTGATTTCGCAAGATACACAGTCCGGGAAAACTGTCGGTAGAATACATACAATTGATATATCACAAGAGCTTTTACTGTTTTTAAAACAGTTCATCCTCACATGATTAAAGGTGTTTTAATTTAATATTTTTATTAATTAGTGTTAATAATATAATTATAATTTATACTACCTGCATATATGGAGGAACATAGCAACCATCTTCCTCTCACTCACTTGATCACTTGTGAACACCTACAACCAAATCACCACCCAACTCATCATATTAGTTGTACTGCCGCTGTTGCATTTTTTTAGTCATCGTGAAGACCACCGAGAGCCACTCGCCACCACGCCCTAACACTGTCTACCACCACCTTAAACCCATTTGATCATCACCTTGATCGCTAGCTCGATCACCTTCCACGTCCACCAACTTAACCGTCACCACCCTCATGAATCACCGACAACCACCATCACACATCAACATCATCTTCGACCCTCACCACTCGTTACCATCAACGGTTACCGCCACCTAAACCGTCACTATCTTATCACCACCACTATCATAACCCATGATCACTATAAACCACCCATTTAATTGTTTCTAATCTCTTCTTCATGAATCAACAACCACCACAATCTCCACCACATTAAACGCCACTTCTCTCTCCCTCTCCCTCTTTATTTGTTTTTGGATACCACCGTAAACATCACCAAGCCACCTCCATTTTTCTGTTTCCAGTCTTCCTGTTCTGTTGTTCGCTATAACTAAACCAAAACAAGCTCGTAAAACTACTATTATGGTTTCTGTTGAGAACCACATAAACCGCCACAAATATATATATATATATATATATATATATATATATATATATATATATATATATATATATATATATATATATATATATATATATATATATATATATATATATATATATATATATATTTTTTTTTCTTCTTCTCGACATCACGTATTTCTACTACAGCAGCCTTTTCGTTTTCTATTTACTGCAAAATGAACTTGAATGATGATGATTATGAGATACGAACGATGAAATTGAGTCACGAGGTTGTTGATGATGTTATGAGGAAGATGATAAACAGGATCATACATATTAAATATTACAGACGTACGTATTAAAACAGAAATGATGAGTGGCGCAGATGGTTGGAACGTGCGTTATTAACCAACAGGTCTCGGGTTCGATTCTGAGACCTGCAGTAATTTTTTTTTATTACACAATAACATACTAATTGGACCGTAATTACTAGTGGGCTGTTAAGATTTTGCTTCATTGGGCCGTGCTATTGGTAACTTCGGCTGAGATTTAAATACTAATTAGACCGTATAATCTTATTACTTGTTGGGTCGATGTTGCGAAAAAGAAAAGAGACAGGAAAAGATAACGGGTTAAGTAGATTAGGTTATAGATTTAAGAGAGAAAAAAAACAGAATGGACTGGATGGTTTGAGTGTTATGTTGATGAGCGGGAGGTCACGGGTTCGAGTCCCGTCTGAAGCATTCTTTTTAGACAAAGCTTTAAGGGTATACACAATTACTTTTATTATTATTATTATTATTATTATTATTATTATTATTATTATTATTATTATTATTATTATTATTATTATTATTATTATTATTATTATTATTATTATTATTGTCATGATTTTTAGTGTTATTATTATTGTTATTATTAATGTTATAAAGATTATTATTATTATCACATGTATAACTATAATAATTATTATCATTATTATTATTATTAATAACATTAGTATTAACATTATTAGCATTGTTACTATTAAAAATTATTATTGCTACAAGTATATTAGTATTATTGTCGGTTTTACTACTAGTATCATTATAAGTGTTGTTATTATTATTATTATTATTATTATTATTATTATTATTATTATTATTATTATTATTATTATTATTATTATTATTATTATTATTATTATGAAAATAATACAAGTTATCATTTTTTCATAATTATTAGTATTAGTATCACCTTTGTAACTATTATTATTATTATTATTATTATTATTATTATTATTATTATTATTATTATTATTATTATTATTATTATTATTATTATTATTATTATTATTATTATTATTATTATTATTATTAAACAAAAGTATCATTTTTAACAATATCATTATTATTATTATTATTAATATTATCATCTTTAATAAAGTTATTATTATTAGTAAATCATTAATATCAAAACTATCATTTTTGGAACAAATAAATATATTGTACATAAAACATACTTATTATATATAATACAATTATATTAATATTCCATATAACTATATATAAATCATATTAACATTACTTATACAAAAACTTACATACAACAAATTAAGTATTTTTAATATAATACTACATATATAGATATTAATATAACTATATTAATCACTTTAAATACATATACAATATATATATATATATATATATATATATATATATATATATATATATATATATATATATATATATATATATATATATATATATATATATAGATCATATAATTTAAGATATAATATAAAATATATGTTTTAAAAAGGAATCTAGTATAAACCTTATATAACTACAAAATATATAGAAATAATATATATATATATTAATAAATGAAATTATGATATTTCTATTACATGTTTTAATAGAAATACAAATGATATAGGTTCGTGAATCCGAGGCCAACCCTGCATTGTTCAGTTGTTCAATATCGTCATATGTATTTTTACTACAAAATACAGTATTGTGAGTTTCATTACTCCCTTTTTATATATATTTTTAGGATTGAGAATACATGCGCTGATTTTACTAATGTTTTACGAAATAGACACAAGTGATCAAAAACTACATTCTATGGCTGGATTATGAATATTGAATATCACCCCTTTTTAGATTGGTAACCTAATAATTAGGAAACGGGTATGGCCTCTAATTGACGCGAATCCTAAAGATAGATCTATGGACCTCGACAAGTCCCATCCGGGGTACGGATGCTTTAGTACTTTGAGATTATTATTATTATACAGACGAGAGGTTCTGTTTGGGGATATTCTATGCATTAAAGTTAAGTCGGTTATCAAGCGTTCACCATATGAATGAATTTTAATTCGCGGGTTACGCGTGTTATTATGTACTCGGGTTACGTGTACAATTAAATATATGAAATCTTGTGGTCTATTAAAATGATGGAAATGAATGTTTACGATAAACTAATGAACTCACCAACCTTTTGGTTGACACTTGAAAGCATGTTTATTCTCAGGTATTAAAAAAATCTTTCGCTGTGCATTTGCTCATTTTAGAGATATTACTTGGAGTCATTCATGACATATTTCAAAAGACGTTGCATTCGAGTTGTTGAGTTCATCAAGATTATTATTAAGTCAATTATAGATTGAATATATTCTGAAATGGTATGCATGCCTGTCAACTTTTGATGAAATGAAAGTTTGTCTTTTAAAAACGAATGCAATGTTTGTAAATGTATCATATAGAGGTCAAGTACATCGCAATGTAACCAAATGTAATGTATTCGTCCAGATGGATTAGGACGGGTCATTAAAGTTGGTATCAGAGCGGTGGTCTTGGCAAACCAGGTCTTGCATTAGTGTGTCTAACTGATAGTTGTTTAGATGCATTAGTGAGTCTGGACTTCGACCGTGTCTGCATGTCAAAAGTTTTGCTTATCTTTTCGTGTCGAAAATTACCTACTTATCATTCTTAGGGAATCATTTGCTTATCATTCTTAGTCTAGACACATCTTACTGCATTGATTGCACGAATAGTGTATAGACAAAATTCATATCTTAGCGTATCTGTTACTGTAAACTTTGCCTGACATATTCCGTAAATTCCTCCGTATTCTATGAAATATTTTGTTCTATATATATATATATATATATATATATATATATATATATATATATATATATATATATATATATATATATATATATATATATAGTATTCTATGAAATATTTTGTTCTATATATATATATATATATTCTATGTAATTAGAATACCATCCGATAGCCGAAAATCATTTCATACCGAAAAACCCTTTACTCAATCGTACGAAATGGAACTCGCCACTAGTTCAAGTTCTTCGGAACCCGACAGCTATTCCGACATGGATGTTCACCTAAGCTCCGGAAGCAGCGTCACCAGAATGAATCAACTAATCAGCCATCCCCAATTTGTAGTGACCCGAACTTTTCCATGTTTATATATATATATATATATATATATATATATTAAATGAAATTGTTATTTACATGATTAAGTGTTTCCAACATGTTAAGCAATCAAACTTGTTAAGAATTGATTAATTGAAATAGGTTTCATATAGACAATTGACCGCCCAAGTTGACCGGTGATTCACGAACGTTAAAACTTGTAAAAACTATACGATGACACATATATAGTTATATATATAGTTAACATGATTTTATTATAAGTATGTATCTCATTAAGTATTTTAACAATGAGTTATATACATAAAAATGAGACTATTAATTTAAGAAACTCGAAAACGATATATATAACGATTATCGTTATAACAACGTCTTACTAGGTACATATGAATCATATTAAGATATTGATACACTTGGTTAATTATGTTAAATGATAAGTAAATATATTATTAAGTGTATTAACAATGAAATACATATGTAAAAATAAGACTACTAACTTAATGATTTTGAAACGAGACATATATGTAACTATTATCGTTGTAACGACATTTAACTGTATATATATCATACTAAGATATATTATATATCATAATATCATGATAATATAACAATTTAACATCTCATTTGTTATAATAAATAATGGGTTAACAACATTCAACAAGATCGTTAACCTAAAGGTTTCAAAACAACATTTACATGTAACGACTAACGATGACTTAACGACTTAGTTAAAATGTATATACATGTAGTGTTTTAATATGTATTCATACACTTTTTAAAGACTTCAAGACACTTATCAAAATACTTCTACTTAACAAAAATGCTTACAATTACATCCTCGTTCAGTTTCATCAACAATTCTACTCGTATGCACCTGTATTCGTACTCGTACAATATACAGCTTTTAGATGTATGTACTATTGGTATATACACTCCAATGATCAGCTCTTAGCAGCCCATTTGAGTCACCTAACACATGTACGAACCATCATTTGGCAACTAGCATGAAATATCTCATAAAATTACAAAAATATGAGTAATCATTCATGACTTACTTACATGAAAACAAAATTACATATCCTTTATATCTAATCCATACACCAACGACCAAAAAAACCTAAAAACACTTTCATTCTTCAGTTTTCTTCATCTAATTGATCTCTCTCATGTTCTATCTTCAAGTTTTAAGTGTTCTTCATAAATTCCAAAAGTTCTAGTTTCATAAAATCAAGAATACTTCCAAGATTGCAAGTTTACTTCCAAGTTTTCTAAATCCATTCCAAGTAATCATCCAAGATCAAGAAACCTTTGTTACTTACAGTAGGTTATCTTTCTAATACAAGGTAATAATCATATTCAAACTTTAATTCAATTTCTATAACTATAACAATCTTATTTCGAGTGGAAATCTTACTTGAAATTGTTTTCGTGTCATGATTCTGCTTCAAGAACTTTCAAGCCATCCAAGGATCCTTTGAAGCTAGATCTATTTTTCTCATTTCCAGTAGGTTTATCCAAGGAACTTGAGATAGTAATGATGTTCATAACATCATTCGATTCATACATATAAAGCTATCTTATTCGAAGGTTTAAACTTGTAATCACTAGAACATAGTTTAGTTAATTCTAAACTTGTTCGCAAATAAAAGTTAATCCTTCTAACTTGACTTTTAAAATCAACTAAACACATGTTCTATATCTATATGATATGCTAACTTAATGATTTAAAACCTGGAAACACGAAAAACACCGTAAAACCGGATTTACGCCGTCGTAGTAACACCGCGGGCTGTTTTGGGTTAGTTAATTAAAACCTATGATAAACTTTGATTTAAAAGTTGTTATTTTGGGAAAATGATTTTTATTATGAACATGAAACTATATCCAAAAATTATGGTTAAACTCAAAGTGGAAGTATGTTTTCTAAAATGGTCATCTAGACGTCGTTCTTTCGACTGAAATGACTACCTTTACAAAAACAACTTGTAACTTATTTTTCTGACTATAAACCTATACTTTTTCTGTTTAGATTCATAAAATAGAGTTCAATATGAAACCATAGCAATTTGATTCACTCAAAACGGATTTAAAATGAAGAAGTTATGGGTAAAACAAGATTGGATAATTTTTCTCATTTTAGATACGTGAAAATTGGTAACAAATCTATTCCAACCATAACTTAATCAACTTGTATTGTATATTATGTAATTTTGAGATACCATAGACACGTATACAATGTTTTGACCTATCATGTCGACACATCTATATATATTTCGGAACAACCATAGACACTCTATATGTGAATGTTGGAGTTAGCTATACAGGGTTGAGGTTGATTCCAAAATATATATAGTTTGAGTTGTGATCAATACTGAGATACGTATACACTGGGTCGTGGATTGATTCAAGATAATATTTATCGATTTATTTCTGTACATCTAACTGTGGACAACTAGTTGTAGGTTACTAACGAGGACAGCTGACTTAATAAACTTAAAACATCAAAATATATTAAAAGTGTTGTAAATATATTTTGAACATACTTTGATATATATGTATATATTGTTATAGGTTCGTGAATCAACCAGTGGCCAAGTCTTACTACCCGATGAAGTAAAAATCTGTGAAAGTGAGTTATAGTCCCACTTTTAAAATCTAATATTTTTGGGATGAGAATACATGCAGGTTTTATAAATAATTTACAAAATAGACACAAGTACGTGAAACTACATTCTAAGGTTGAATTATCGAAATCGAATATGCCCCTTTTTATTAAGTCTGGTAATCTAAGAATTAGGGAACAGACACCCTAATTGACGCGAATCCTAAAGAAAGATCTATTGGGCCTAACAAACCCCATCCAAAGTACCGGATGCTTTAGTACTTCGAAATTTATATCATATCCGAAGGGTGTCCCGGAATGATGGGGATATTCTTATATATGCATCTTGTTAATGTCGGTTACCAGGTGTTCACCATATGAATGATTTTTATCTCTATGTATGGGATGTGTATTGAAATATGAAATCTTGTGGTCTATTGTTACGATTTGATATATATAGGTTAAACCTATAACTCACCAACATTTTTGTTGACGTTTAAAGCATGTTTATTCTCAGGTGAATACTAAGAGCTTCCGCTGTTGCATACTAAAATAAGGACAAGATTTGGAGTCCATGTTTGTATGATATTGTGTAAAAAATGCATTCAAGAAACTGATTTCGATGTAACATATTTGTATTGTAAACCATTATGTAATGGTCGTGTGTAAACAAGATATTTTAGATTATCATTATTTGATAATCTACGTAAAGCTTTTTAAACCTTTATTTATGAAATAAAGGTTATGGTTTGTTTTAAAAATGAATGCAGTCTTTGAAAAACGTCTCATATAGAGGTCAAAACATCGCAACGAAATCAATTAATATAGAACGTTTTTAATCAATAAAAACGGGACATTTCACAATTCATCTGATGAGTTCGTAGTCGACTTAATCAATGAAGACAAGAAGAAGGAGATCCCTTCCACCAACCGAATTCACCTCTTGACGAAGAACCTGAAACACTTACAGGCGAATCAGTCCGAAACACCATTTTCACTCTCATTTCCAGAGTATCTCGTCACGATTATATACTATCTCAACTTCTAGATCTTATTCATCTGCTCATTCCAACCGACAATCATTCCGATACAATAGAAGAAGTCAACGAACTTCGCGCTCGTGTAATCAATTTGGAGAATATGGTGCAAAATTTACCAGCTTCAGCAATATCACCGGCACCAACAGTACCACCAATAACCCAAGTTTCAACATCACATGCCTCAATGTCGCAATCTATACCTCGAGGATAATCTTCATTCTACATCTTGTTCTACATCGGTTATCTTCGTTCTTCTTGATGATTATGTAATCTCTAATATTTTAGGAATTATTCATTCTAGTTCTAACGGTAAATCAAATGAGATTAATATCATATTAACTCATTAAATCCATGATTACATCTGAAGAAAATATATATGTATATATGTTCTCATAAAGATTGTAATTAAAAAAAAATCTTTTGTACAAACTGTTAATGTTGAAAATATTTTAACGGGTAGGTAATACCTTAGAAATATTCAGATTTCACATTAATAAGTTACACTATACATTCTTCCAATTTGATTCAACAGTCATTTACTATCCTACTTACATCCACCGATATACGTATCCGTTCACCGCAGAATAACCATTTTCTTTCAAATTCTTATTTGAATTTTGATTTATCAGAATCCAGCAAGTGGCATAATGAAGAAAACATTTGACAAAATAAAAATTGTTAGAAACAAACAAATTAACTATGAGAAGTTTTGTTTAGAATCCACGCTAACAAAAATCCTAGCTAACTGTTCCTAGCTAACTGCTAATTCCTTATTACATTTATTTATCGCAATTTTAATTCTCGCAATTTTATTTATCGTCATTTAATTTGTGTTAGTTATTTTACGCACTTTAAATATCGGGACACGTATACAATGTTTTGACATATCATATTGACGTCATCTATATATATATTATTTGTAATAACCATAGACACTCTATATGCTGTAATGCTCGAGTTCACTATACAGGGTTGAGGTTGATTCTTATATATATATATATATATATATATATATATATATATATATATATATATAAGAGAGCAAATGATGGTATAGCAATGAACATCAGGATGATACTAGGAAATATGGTCCAAAGAATCTCGATAGTAGTTCCATGAACAATCCTTTGCGGGATTGGATTTTTTTCTTTTCGGAAATGCCATCTGAGACATGTATATAATGGGTCACGACACGTATTAATTAATTCGAATATTATATATTAAACTATATATGAATTGTTGAACTACTAATTGTGGACTACTAACTGTAGACTAATAACATTGGACAATTAAAATGAATTAAAATATTCATTATAACATATGAAACTAAACATTTCTTCAAGTTTGCCACTTAATTTCGTCTTAAACCTCATTTGTATCTTGACGATTACAACCTGCGTTCAAACCTTTCATGATTCTTGAAAACACCTCAATCGAGAGGATGAACCAACCGCACTTCATCTACGGAAGAAAAGATTGATGCATATAGGTATGCACCTGAAAACACTCGGAACCTGAGTAAACGTTTAACACATATCTGTGCTAGCTCCTTTGGCGTTGTTATTACCGAAAATAACTTTGCAATTTCTTTTCAAATTAGCCAATTTTGTCACAGCTCCAACAAATTAACTTCCATTTTTCATTCGAATAAACCTTATTATAAAGATTACCCCTTCATCATCGTTACCGGAGAACTGTTTATATCCCACCACATTAGCAGTAAAATTACCAGCAACTTCATTACTCATTAGCTTAAGTCACTCTGAAGAACCATTATATTTATTCGTTAAAACCCTATCATATACGCATCCGCACCTTGAAACGAGAACTGCCATACTAAATACTGGGAATCAACAATCTGTATTTTGAAATCTCGCAGCATGTCTACATCAACAGTTATATGTATACATATAACATTTATCTTTTAGAATTATGATCTTCCATTCTGAAATTCTGAAATTCTGAAAAGCACCTAGTCCGCGAATCAATACTCGGAATGTTGAAAAAGCCGAATGAAACAGCAAAAAAAAAAATTAAACTGTAAACGACCTTAACAGCCAAAAGTTTGATGATAAAGAATTGTGTGTTGGCAAAACTCAGAAAAAGAGAAGGTTTGGAACGGGAAAACGGATTGAGCAAACCATGAAGGAGGCTGTGGACAAATCACAAAGACTAAATCTGCCTTCAAAGGATCCAAATGATTCAGTGTCTGCTGAAGTCATTAACGAATACCTTAATCCTGACTCTAAACCTTTATGGACAAATCTCCTTCATTATCCATCGATATTAGAAATTCTAAGATATCATCGTATCTTTCACCCTCGATATTTCTGAAGATATCTTCATAACTATTATTATCCGAAATCAATTATCTCTTCGCGCTATCTGTATTACATCATAAAGAAAACTGTTTAGTTTCTATATTTTGTAAACCTTCGAGTTAAAATTATGAATGATTTTGAAGTAGTGTTGGAAATTGATGCATGAGTTAGTATAATATAATGACACTTGATCAACGTGATTATATTACAGTAAGTTATGCTGAGTTTCTAATGAAACATGATGATTCACAGACTATAACGTCATCATGTGCCATGTTACACGACTCTTACATTCTATCTAATCTATAAACATATCAAGAACATATCTTCTTGATAGTCCTATCTTTCCCTTGAATTCTGGTAATCTGACAAGTCAGATTGTGCTATTACCGTTTCTTTCTTAGAACATTATTCATGTTCATTCGAAACTTCATATCTACGAATTCTGGATCATTATTCGCTTGACTTAAAGTTGGGAAGAGGAAAACAAAAGGATGGAACTCCAAAATATAAAGGAAATGAAGAGGATGGATTTATAGTGAAATATTCGACAGAGCAATCAAGGTAGATTATCGCATTTAACCAAAGCGGATTGTAATTTCCTTAATTACCGAAGAATCAAATCTTATTACGAAAATTTTCTCTAAATCCCTTGAATTTCCGAAAATCAACCGTGACTACGTCACTGGTTAAGTCAAACCTGCATTTACTCATTTCAATCTTTTGTGATAGCTTCATTCGTGCTCTTCAAATAATCGAATTGTTTTATCCATATTACTCAATGATAATAAAACTCTATTTATCAGCTCATATTTGTCATGAAAACATTTTTGTTGTTAGCCATGACCACCTCACTCAAATTTCGGGACGAAATTTCTTTAACGGGTAGGTACTGTGACGACCCGGAAAATTCCGACCAAATTTAAACTTAATCTTTATATGGTTTCGACACGATAAGCAAAGTCTGTTAAATTAAATCTCAAAAGTTTTGAACTGTTTCAGATATCTATTTGACCTTCGACTATTTCCGACAATTCACAAATCACTATCTGTAAATATATATATATATATATATATATATATATATATATATATATATATATATATATATATTAATTTGAAATAGATAGTTATATGAGTTAGTTTATTTGTGTAAATAAAATAATACATGACATTACTATAAATATATCTATATATGAAAAATACATTGAATATATATAATTTAGAATTTATTTAATAAACGCTCGTAGCACTAGTTTATCATCTTGATGGTTATTAATCAAGTTAAAAATGAAATTATATGATTTTAAAATAAAAGGTGATCCGAAAATGAGTTATATAAGTTATAGGCTTATTAAAGTATATTTAGGATCTAATTATTTAATTTTAACACTTTTTATATTTCACCCATAAATGAGAGGGACAGTTGATGTAATTTTCATTTAACCAATTTAGGAATGAATTTTATACCATAATAACCAAAATAAATAAATAAAGTTAATTTAAAAATATGGGATTTTTCTGAACATTTTTATCCGCCACTGATTTCGCAAGATACACAGTCTGGGAAAACTGTCGGTAGAATACATACAATTGATATATCACGAGAGCTTTTACTGTTTTTAAAAGAGTTCATCCTCACATGATTAAAGGTGTTTTAATTTAATAATATTATTAATTAGTGTTAATAATATAATTATAATTTATACTACCTAATATATGGAGGAACATAGCAACCATCTTCCTCTCTCTCACTTGATCACTTGTGAACACCTACAACTAAATCACCACCCAACTCATCATATTAGTTGTACTGTCGCTGTTGCATTTTTTTTAGTCATCGTGAAGACCACCGAGAGCCACTCGCCACCACGCCCTAACACCATCTACCACCACCTTAAACCCATTTGATCATCACCTTGATCACTAGCTCGATCACCTTCCACGTCCACCAACTTAACTGTCACCACCCTCATGAATCACCGACAACCACCATCACACATCAACATCATCATCGACCCTCACCACTCGTGACCATCAATGGTTACCACCACCTAAACCGTCACTATCTTATCACCACCACTATCATAACCCATGATCATTATAAACCACCCATTTAATTGTTTCTAATCTCTTCTTCGTGAATCAACAACCACCACAATCTCCACCACATCAAATGCCACTTCTCTCTCCCTCTCCCTCTCTATTTTTTTTGGATACCACCGTAAACATCACCAAGCCACCTCCATTTTTCTGTTTCCAGTCTTCCTGTTCTGTTGTTTGCTATAACTAAACCCAAACAAGCTCGTAAAACTACTATTACGGTTTCTATTGAGAACCACATAAACCGCCACTAATATATATATTTTTTCTTTTCTCGACATCATGTATTTCTACTACAGCAGCCTTTTCGTTTTCTGTTTACTGCAAAATGAACTTGAATGATGATGATTATGAGATACGAACGATGAAATTGAGTCACGAGGTTGTTGATGATGTTATGAGGAATATGATAAACAGGATCATACATATTAAATATAACAGACGTACGTATTAAAACAGAAATGATGAGTGGCACAGATGGTTGGAACGTGCGTTATTAACCAACAGGTCTCTGGTTCGATTCTGAGACCTGCAGCAATTTTTTTGATTACACAGTAACATACTAATTGGACCGTAATTACTAGTGGGCTGTTAAGATTTTGCTTCATTGGGCCATGTTATTGGTAACATGGGTCGAGATTTAAATAGGATCAATCACCAAAATACCCATTTTTTGGACTTTTCTGAGCTGGTACCCAAAAAAAAAAACCTTGACAAAATGCCCGCGCAAGGCGCAAGAGACCTTGCGACCTTGCGACTTGCGTCCTTGCGCCTTGCGTCCTTGCGTCCTTGTGTTAAAAAATTAGGTCAAATATAGAAATCAGACACCACATACACACACACACCCCGACACTCAGCTCTTGCGACCACTTTGCGACCGACGGCGATTACAAAGAACCTTGCACTTGCGACCCCCTTGCGACCCGTCTACCCTTGCGACCTTTCTTCTGAGACTCACCACATCACCACCACCACCACCATCGCCAGCACCACCGCCATCAGTACATCTCACCACCATTACCATCACCGCCTCCATTAGCATCACCATCACCACCACGATTGAGAAAAAGGAAGAGAAAAAAAAACCGACAAAAAACGTGATCAAGATGTCACAAGAACAGGTAAGTGTTTCCTTTCAACTATCTCCGTTTGATTACTCCATTTCTATGTCGAAAATGATATATAATTTTTGTTGCACACCAAGTGTTCGATGAAATGCTTCAACGAGCTTGGTGATGCAAAACTCACTTATAGTGTTGCTAGATTTGTTAAAGTTACAGTATTTGGAAGCTAACATTTTATAAAAACTGGAACACGATTGTTTTAGGGCTTAAAACTAGAATCTGGTATAGGTGCAAGGAAAGTCTTGCGTCCTTGCGTTTGTCCGTAGTAGCTGGCGCAAGGAACGTCTTGCGTCCTTGCGCCTGTGTGATAAACGAGACGCAAGGTGCGACTTGCGTCCTTGCACCTGTATTTTTTTTCTGAAAAACTGTCTGTTTCAGGGATATGTTGAGGCGAAGTTGACGATGAAGAATATGCTGAATGTTATACCTCAACTAAAGGCATCAATGACTGAGAATCAACAAAAAATTTTTAGGGGAACTTGTTTTGGTCCTTGGCTAGATCTTTCTTACACCGGCAATGATCCGGGCCTTGTACATGCAATGCTCCAAAGAAAGAGTGAGCGACCGATAGGAATAGATGAAAAGTACCCTGCTGATGATGAGGAAATATGGTTTAGTTTCCGTCCGAATTTCAAAATTAGATTTAGTAGGCGGGAATTTTGTCTCATCACGGGGTTTAAGTTTAGTCGTCGCACGGACATGGCACATTACATTCCCAGAAGTTATGATGTAGAAACACCACCGATTAGACGACGTTGTTTCCCAAATCGTAAAGATAATTCAAACATTACAATTACCGATATCCAAAAGCTTTTATATGATGGTGCTGATTTTGTGGTTAGTGATGATGATGTCGTGCGACTAGCCATTATTTTGATTGTGGAGAGAGCGTTTATGGGTAAGCAAGGGATTCATGTGGTGAGCAAAAAATACCTATGGCTAGTCGAAGACTTTGCTAAATTGAATGACTACCCGTGGGGTAATCGTATTTGGGATGCCACTTACCCCGTAGTTAAAGATGGATTTCAAGCTCGGGAAAGTCAGTTAGAGGTGGGAAAGGGTTATACTTTGGTCGGTTTTATGTGGTCATTTAAGGTAAAAATAAACAAGTTTGGTAGATTTGGTTAATACCTCAACATTTGAATCGTATATTATTTTTTTATGCGTCCTTATTTATTTAACTAATTTTGTAGATTTGGATTCTCGAGGCATATCGACGAACAATTAAAAGTTTTTTGGCCTTTTTATGCGTCCTTATTTATTTAACTAATTACCCCCACAACATACATGAACAACAAATGCTTCATCATTACTACAGCTCATTAAGACACAAATTAGTGAAAAAATAGATAAAAGTTGGTACCTTAACGATGCTCTAATGACTTGATCTTTTTGAAAATGAAGTGAAATAAAATGATTAATCTGGAGTTCTAGCCTCATTAAATAGACAGGTACATAATCTTATCCGTAAAGGTACAAAGAATCCAAAAAAATCTTATCCAGAAATCAGGAAAAATCCATTCTGATAAGACGCAAGGCGCAAGGACGCAAGGACGCAAGTCCTTATCCTTGCGCCTTGCGTTTACACCCAAAGGCGCAAGCCGCAAGGTCGCAAGGTCTAAAGATACTTGCGCCTTGCGCGGGCAAATTCTTAAAAAAAAAAAGGGGGTTCCAGCTCAGAAAAGGCCAAAAAAATGGGTATTTTGGTGATTGACCTATTTAAATACTAATTGGACCGTATAAACTTATTACTAGTTGGGTCGATGTTGCGAAAAATAAAAAAGATAGGAAAAGATAATGGGTTAAGTAGATTCGGTTATAGATTTAAAAGAGAAAAAAAACAGAATGGACTGGATGGTTTGAGTGTTATGTTGATAAGCGGGAGGTCACGGGTTCGAGTCCCGTCTGGAGCATTCTTTTTAGACAAAGCTTTAAGGCTATACACAATTACTTTTATTATTATTATTATTATTATTATTATTATTATTATTATTATTATTATTATTATTATTATTATTATTATTATTATTATTATTATTATTATTATTATTATTATTATTATTATTATTATTATTATCATTATTATCATCATTATTATCATCATTATTATTATTTTCATGATTGTTAGTGTTATTATTATTGTTATTATTAATGCTATAAAGATTATTATTATTATCACATGTATAAGTATTATAATTATTATCATTAATAACATTAGTATTAACATTATTAGCATTGTTACTATTAAAAATTATTATTGCTACAACTATATTAGTATTATTGTCGGTTTTACTAATACTATCATTATAAGTGTTATTATTATTATTATGAAAATAATGTTGGGATTTAACAAGTTTCTAATATACTTAAAATCATTTAAGAATTAAGATATCGGAAGCATGTAAATTACTATTTTGAAACTTGTTAATATTTAACCATTTAAAGTTAAATCCCAATTAGGATCAAGTTATGAAATATACTCACAAACTACAAGCAAGAAAAGAGTTTATACCTACTACAAGCTTGTTGATAAGTGATGAAGATGATGATGATGAATGGAGCTCCAAAAGAATGAATCCTCAAGTTGTTATACCCCAAACTTATGCAACAACACCCTAGCTTTGGTTAGGATTTATGAACACTTGTATTTAGCTTGCAAAAAAAAATTTAAGAACCCTTTCTTGCTCCAAAAGGCCACGGCCAGAATCAGCTCAAGAGAGCTTTTGTGCAGTTTTTTTTTTTTTTTTTGCTTTGTTTTGATGTGTATTTGCATGTGTTTTGGTCTCCCACAACCCTTGGTTAATATGCACCTCAAAAATAGAAGTAACCATACAAATGGCTAGTCAAATGGCATGCTTGCAAGGACTCCAATGCCACTTCCATTTCTTTTATAAAATAGTTTTATAAAACTAGATTTTTATAAAACTAGTTTTTATTTTACATTTTATAAACTTGCATATTAATTGTTATGTACACATTATTTATAAAAAACCAATTTTATAAAATGTAACATAACTAAATTAATTATTTAACCTATAAATAATTAAATCCATATTATATAAATTATTCCATAATTTATATACACATCAAGCGATATTATTTTAGAAAACCATTTTTCTTAAAATCCAAGTGTCGCGTAATTTAATCAACGATCCAATCGCTAAGATCAAATACGAATAAGGTGTCGGTAAGTTTGTTATTGGGTATGACTCGACTTGGATCAAAACATATTAGCCACGTTAATTTAATATGTCTCTCGAGCATACGAAAAACCTTCAATCTCCCACTTGTACGAGAAATGTAAGAAATTAATGCAAGTGATGGATACCACCTAACGACCGTCCATCACCCCCAATATGTTATGATTTTGTGCCATTCAATAACATCATCCCTTTCGAGTTCCCATCTCGAATATGAATAGGTGAATCTTTCATAATATCCTTTCGTCCTAGATGTCATGTTAAATCCAAGAGATACAGAGTGATCACTCTCTTCTAGATTTAACTTTATCAGGCCTTAGACATCTGACTCTCAACGAATAAGAGGGACGAATTCCATCTTGACTACATACGTCCTAGATATATACTTTTTATTACACCTGAGCTCTTCCTTATGAACTACCATATTTCAGAATAGTGAAGGAAAGAATCAAGGCATAATACTTAGTGAATATCCGAACCCAATATGTGTCTCAGGTCAGAGGATACAATGATATTCGCCTTTACTCAAGATTACATGTGATCAACCACAAAGGCTCCATTTAGTAAATCTTGAGGGCGGGTCTTCCAATATTTGTATCGTCGACCTATAACATTCTATCGTTCACTCGTTCATTGATGAGTTCCTCGATTTGTTATTCTGTCATTCGGTTCAATCGCACCATTTTCTTCAATAAGAATGAAAAAAATAATTATTCACATAGAATATTATAGATGTAGTGTGTATTTACAGTACATCGTAGCTTATTAATAATATGAACCAGTTATTATTATAAAAGCCTTTTCTTCTTATTAGCGTTTTATAATTATATCTAGGGTAGTACCTACCCGTTAAAGTTCATACTTAATAGCTTAGTACGGAAATTAATTACTACCATTCAAATAATACTCCACCATGGAAAATTATTGCATTTCACACTTCACTATTTTACATATACTTATCTTACATCAAACATTAAGCAAACCACACTAGTAATATTATACAAAACGTTATATGATCCCATGGTTTAAAACAACAGCGCATCATTTAACCCGAAACGTTTGTGTTCAAAAAAATCGCTTAACGCTTATCCTGGCTGTCTCCCTACGTTTTGGCTGAGGGGTCGAAGAACTGAATGCCGGGATAGAACTAATAGGAATAGTGGGAATAGGGGTGGTAGTATTTGGTGGAGTTGGTGCCACAACTGAAATGTCCCGTTCTTATTGATTAAAAACGTTCCATATTAATTGATTTCGTTGCGAGGTTTTGACCTCTATATGAGACATTTTTCAAAGACTGCATTCATTTTAAAACAAACCATAACCTTTATTTCATCAATAAAGGTTTAAAAAGCTTTACGTAGATTATCAAATAATGATAATCTAAAATATCCTGTTTACACGCGACCATTACATAATGGTTTACAATACAAATATGTTACAACGAAATAAGTTTCTTGAATGCAGTTTTTACACAATATCATACAAGCATGGACTCCAAATCTCGTCCTTATTTAAGTATGCGACAGCGGAAGCTCTTAATAATCACCTGAGAATAAACATGCTTAAAACGTCAACAAAAATGTTGGTGAGTTATAGGTTTAACCTATATATTATCAAATCATAATAATAGACCACAAGATTTCATATTTCAATACACATCCCATACATAGAGATAAAAAATCATTCATATGGTGAACACCTGGTAACCGACATTAACAAGATGCATATATAAGAATATCCCCATCATTCTGGGACACCCTTCGGATATGATATAAATTTCGAAGTACTAAAGCATCCGGTACTTTGGATGGGGTTTGTTAGGCCCAATAGATCTATCTTTAAGATTCGCGTCAATTAGGGTGTCTGTTCCCTAATTCTTAGATTACCAGACTTAATAAAAAGGGGCATATTCGATTTCGATAATTCAACCATAGAATGTAGTTTCACGTACTTGTGTCTATTTTGTAAATCATTTATAAAACCTGCATGTATTCTCATCCCAAAAATATTAGATTTTAAAAGTGGGACTATAACTCACTTTCACAGATTTTTACTTCGTCGGGAAGTAAGACTTGGCCACTGGTTGATTCACGAACCTATAACAATATATACATATATATCAAAGTATGTTCAAAATATATTTACAACACTTTTAATATATTTTGATGTTTTAAGTTTATTAAGTCAGCTGTCCTCGTTAGTAACCTACAACTAGTTGTCCACAGTTAGATGTACAGAAATAAATCGATAAATATTATCTTGAATCAATCCACGACCCAGTGTATACGTATCTCAGTATTGATCACAACTCAAACTATATATATATTTTGGAATCAACCTCAACCCTGTATAGCTAACTCCAACATTCACATATAGAGTGTCTATGGTTGTTCCTCAATATATATATAGATGGGTCGACATGATAGGTCGAAACATTGTATACGTATCTAAGGTATCTCAAGATTACATAATATACAATATAAGTTGATTAGGTTATGGTTGGAATAGATTTATTACTAACTTTCACGTAGGTAAAATGAGTAGTTTTTATCAATCTTGTTTTACTCGCCATTTCTTCGTTTCTAATCCGTTTTGAGTGATTCCAGTGGCCACGGTTTCGTATTGAACTTAAATTTATGTATCTAAACAAAAAAAGTATAAGTTTATATTTGGAAATACAAGTTACAAGTCATTTTTGAAAGAGGTAGTCATTTCCGTCGAAAGAACGACATCTTGATGACCATTTTGAAAAACATACTTTCACTTTGAGTTTAACCATGATTTTTGGATATAGTTTCATGTTCATAAGAAAAATAATTTTTCCAGAAGTATAGCTTTTAAATCAAAGTTCTTCTTAGCTTTTAATTATCCCAACCAAAACAGCCCCCGGTTTTACTACGACGGCGTATATCCAGTTTTATGGTGTTTATCGTGTTTCCGGGTTTTAAATCATTAAGTTAGCATATCATATAGATATAGAAAATGTGTTTAGTTGATTTTAAAAGTCTAGTTAGAAGGATTAACTTTATTTGCGAACAAGTTTAGAATTAACTAAACTATGTTCTAGTGATTACAAGTTTATAACGTTAAATAAGACAGCTTTTTATGTATGAATCGAATGATGTTATGAACATCATTACTACCTCAAGTTCCTTGGATAAACCTACTGGAAATGAGAAAAATGGATCTAGCTTCAAAGGATCCTTGAATGGCTTGAAAGTTCTTGAAGCAGAATCATGACACGAAAACAATTTCAAGTAAGATTTCCACTCGAAATAAGATTGTTATAGTTATAGAAATTCAATTAAAGTTTGAATATGATTATTACCTTGTATTAGAAAGATAACCTACTGTAAGTAACAAAGGTTTCTTGATCTTGGATGATTACTTGGAATGGATTTAGAAAACTTGGAAGTAAACTTGCAATCTTGGAAGTATTCTTGATTTTATGAAACTAGAACTTTTGGAATTTATGAAGAACACTTAGAACTTGAAGATAGAACTTGAGAGAGATCAATTAGATGAAGAAAATTGAAGAATGAAAGTGTTTGTAGGTGGTTTTGGTCGTTGGTGTATGGATTAGATATAAAGGATATGTAATTTTGTTTTCATGTAAATAAGTCATGAATGATTACTCATATTTTTGTAATTTTATGAGATATTTCATGCTAGTTGCCAAATGATGGTTCCCACATGTGTTAGGTGACTCACATGGGCTGCTAAGAGCTAATCATTGGAGTGTATATACCAATAGTACATACATCTAAAAGTTGTGTATTGTACGAGTACGAATACAGGTGCATACGAGTAGAATTGTTGATGAAACTGAACGAGGATGTAATTGTAAGAATTTTTGTTAAGTAGAAGTATTTTGATAAGTGTCTTGAAGTCTTTCAAAAGTGTATGAATACATATTAAAACACTACATGTATATACATTTTAACTGAGTCGTTAAGTCATCGTTAGTCGTTACATGTAAATGTTGTTTTGTAACCTTTAGGTTAACGATCTTGTTAAATGTTGTTAACCCAATGTTTATAATATCAAATGAGATTTTAAATTATTATATTATCATGATATTATGATGTTCGAATATCTCTTAATATGATATATATACATTAAATGTCGTTACAACGATAATCGTTACATATATGTCTCGTTTCAAAATCATTAAGTTAGTAGTCTTGTTTTTACATATGTAGTTCATTATTAATATACTTAATGATATTATTACTTATCATAATATAATGTTAACTATATATATAACCATATATATGTCATCATATAGTTTTTACAAGTTTTAACGTTCGTGAATCACCGGTCAACTTGGGTGGTCAATTGTCTATATGAAACCTATTTCAATTAATCAAGTCTTAACAAGTTTGATTGCTTAACATGTTAGAAACACTTAATCATGTAAATAAAAATTTAATTTAATATATATATAAACATGGAAAAGTTCGGGTCACTACAGTACCTACCCGTTAAATAAATTTCGTCCCGAAATTTTAAGCAGTTGGAGGTGTTGACGTATCTTCTGGAAATAAGTGCGGGTATTTCTTCTTTATCTGATCTTCTCGTTCCCAGGTGAACTCGGGTCCTCTACGAGCATTCCATTGAACCTTAACAATTGGTATCTTGTTTTGCTTAAGTCTTTTAACCTCACTTTCCATTATTTCGACGGGTTCTTCGATAAATTGAAGTTTTTCGTTGATTTGGATTTCATCTAACGGAATAGTGAGATCTTCTTTAGCAAAACATTTCTTCAAATTCGAGACATGGAAAGTGTTATGTACAGCCGCGAGTTGTTGAGGTAACTCAAGTCGGTAAGCTACTGGTCCGACACGATCAATAATCTTGAATGGTCCAATATACCTTGGATTTAATTTCCCTCGTTTACCAAATCGAACAACGCCTTTCCAAGGTGCAACTTTAAGCATGACCATCTCTCCAATTTCAAATTCTATATCTTTTCTTTTAATGTCAGCGTAGCTCTTTTGTCGACTTTGGGCGGGTTTCAACCGTTGTTGAATTTGGATGATCTTCTCCGTAGTTTCTTGTATTATCTCCGGACCCGTAATCTGTCTATCCCCCACTTCACTCCAACAAATCGGAGACCTGCACTTTCTACCATAAAGTGCTTCAAACTGCGTCGTCTCAATGCTTGAATGGTAGCTGTTGTTGTAGGAAAATTCTGCTAATGGTAGATGTCGATCCCAACTGTTTCTGAAATCAATAACACATGCTCGTAGCATGTCTTCAAGCGTTTGTATCGTCCTTTCGCTCTACCCATCAGTTTGTGGATGATAGATAGTACTCATGTCTAGACGAGTTCCTAATGCTTGCTGTAATGTCTGCCAGAATCTTGAAATAAATCTGCCATCCCTATCAGAGATAATAGAGATTAGTATTCCATGTCAGGAGATGACTTCCTTCAAATACAGTCGTGCTAACTTCTCCATCTTGTCATCTTCTCTTATTGGCAGGAAGTGTGCTGACTTGGTGAGACGATCAACTATTACCCAAATAGTATCATAACCACTTGCAGTCCTTGGTAATTTAGTAATGAAATCCATGGCAATGTTTTCCCATTTCCATTCCGGGATTTCAGGTTGTTGTAGTAGACCTGATGGTTTCTGATGTTCAGCTTTGACCTTAGAACACGTCAAACATTCTCCTACATATTTAGCAATATCGACTTTCATACCAGGCCACAAAAAATGTTTCTTAAGATCCTTGTACATCTTCCCCGTTCCAGGATGTATTGAGTATCTGGTTTTATGAGCTTCTCTAAGTACCATTTCTCTCATATCTCCAAATTTTAGTACCCAAATCCTTTCAGCCCTATACCGGGTTCCGTCTTCCCGAATATTAAGATGCTTCTCCGATCCTTTGGTTATTTCATCCTTTAAATTTTCCTCTTTTAAAACTCCTTGTTGCGCCTCCTTTATTTGAGTAGTAAGGTTATTGTGAATCATTATATTCATAGATTTTACTCGAATGGGTTCTCTGTCCTTCCTGATCAAGGCGTCGGCTACCACATTTGCCTTCCCGGGGTGGTAACGAATCTCAAAGTCATAATCATTCAATAATTCAATCCACCTACGCTGCCTCATATTCGGTTGTTTCTGATTAAATATGTGTTGAAGACTTTTGTGGTCGGTATATATAATACTTTTGACCCCATATAAGTAGTGCCTCCAAGTCTTTAATGCAAAAACAACCGCGCCTAATTCCAAATCATGCGTTCGTATAATTTTGCTCATGAATCTTCAATTGTCTAGACGCATAAGCAATCACCTTCGTCCGTTGGATTAATACACAACCGAGACCTTGCTTTGATGCCTCACAATAAATCACAAAATCATCATTCCCTTCAGGCAATGACAATATAGGTGCCGTAGTTAGCTTTTTCTTCAATAATTGAAACGCCTTCTCTTGTTCATCCTTCCATTCAAATTTCTTCCCTTTATGCGTTAATGCAGTCAAGGGTTTTGCTATTTTGGAGAAATCTTGGATGAATCTTCTGTAGTAACCAGCCAATCCTAAAAATTGACGTATATGCTTCGGAGTTTTTGGGGTTTCCCATTTTTCAATGGTTTCGATCTTTGCCGGGTCCACCTGGATACCTTCTTTGTTCACTATGTGACCGAGGAATTGAACTTCTTCCAATCAAAATGCACACTTTGAAAACTTAGCGTACAGTTTTTCTTTCCTCAATACTTCTAGCACTTTTCTCAAATGTTCTTCGTGCTCTTGATCATTCTTTGAGTAAATAAGTATGTCATCGATGAAAAAAATGACAAACTTCTCAAGATATGGCCCTCACACTCGGTTCATAAGGTCCATGAACACAGCTGGTGCGTTAGTCAATCTAAACGGCATAACCATAAACTCGTAATGACCATAACGCATCCTAAAAGCAGTTTTTGGAATATCATCCTCCTTTACTCGCATTTGATGATATCCAGAATGTAAATCGATCTTCGAATAAACCGACGAGAATTGTAGTTGATCAAATAAGTCGTCAATTCTCGGCAGTGGATAACGGTTTTTGATGGTAAGTTTGTTCAACTCTCTGTAGTCAATACACAACCTAAATGTACCATCCTTCTTCTTGACAAACAAAACAGGAGCTCCCCATGGTGATGTGCTTGGTCGAATGAAACCACGTTCTAATAGTTCTTGCAGTTGGCTTTGCAGTTCTTTCATCTCGCTGGGTGCGAGTCTATAAGGAGCACGATCTATTGGTGCAGCTCCTGGTACAAGATCTATTTGAAATTCAACAGATCGATGTGGAGGTAGTCCCGGTAATTCTTTCGAAAATACATCGGGAAATTCTTTTGCGACGGGAACATCATTTATGCTCTTTTCTTCAGTTTGTACTTTCTCGACGTGTGCTAGAACATCATAGCAACCTTTTCTTATTAGTTTTTGTGCCTTCAAATTACTAATAAGATGTAGCTTCATGTCGCCCTTTTCTCCGTACACCATTAAGGGTTCTCCTTCTTCTCGTACAATGCGAATTGCATTTTTATAATATACAATCTCTGGTTTCACCTTCTTCAGCCAGTCCATGCCAACTATTACATCAAAACTCCATAACTCTACTGGTATCAAATCAATCTTAAATATTTCGCTACCCAGTTTAATTTCTCGATTCCAGCATATATTATCTGCTGAAATTAATTTACCGTTTGCTAATTCAAGTAAAAATTTACTATCCAACGGCGTCAATGGACAACTTAATTTAGCACAAAATCTCTACTCATATAGCTTCTATCCGCACCCGAATCAAATAAAACGTAAGCAGATTTATTGTCAATAAGAAACGTACCCGTAACAAGCTCCGGGTCTTCCTGTGCCTCTGCAGCATTAATATTGAAAACTCTTCCGCGGCCTTGTCCATTCGTGTTCTCTTGGTTCGGGCAATTTCTAATAATGTGGCCCGGTTTTCCACATTTATAACAAACTACATTGGCATAACTTGCTCCGACACTACTTGCTCTGCCATTACTCGTTCCGACACCATTTGTTCCTTTCGTTCTGTTAACCCCTGGTCCGTAGACCTCACACTTCGCCGCGCTATGACCATTTCTTTTACACTTGTTGCAAAATTTGGTGCAGAACCCCGAGTGATACTTTTCACACCTTTGGCATAGCTGCTTCTAATTGTTGTTGTTGTTGCGGTTGTTATTGTTGTTGGGATGATTGTTGTAGTTGCTGTTGTTGTTGTTGTTATTGTTGTTGTTATTGTTGTTGTTGTTGTTGGGCCGTTTGTTGTAGTTGCGATTGATGTTGCGATTGTTGGGATAATTGTTGCGATTATTATTGTAATTGCTGTTGTTGTTGTATTGGTGATTCTTATCACCGTTTTCCTCCCACTTTCTTTTGACTTGCTTCACATTGGCCTCTTTAGCCGTCTGTTATTTAATTCTTTCCTCAATCTGGTTCACTAGTTTATGAGCCATTCTACATGCCTGTTGTATGGAGGCGGGCTCGTGTGAACTTATATCTTCTTGGATTCTTTCTGGTAATCCTTTCACAAACGCGTCGATCTTCTCTTCCTCATCTTCGAACGCTCCCGGACATAATAAGCACAATTCTGTGAATCGTCTTTCGTACGTGGTAATATCAAATCCTTGGGTTCGTAACCCTCTAAGTTCTGTCTTGAGCTTATTGACCTCGGTTCTGGGACGGTACATTTCGTTCATCAAGTGCTTGAATGCTGACCACGGTAGTGCGTAAGCATCATCTTGTCCCACTTGCTCTAGATAGGTATTCCACCATGTTAACGCAGAACCTGTGAAGGTATGCGTAGCGTACTTCACTTTGTCCTCTTCAGTACACTTACTTATGGCAAACACCGATTCGACCTTCTCGGTCCACCGTTTCAATCCGATCGGTCCTTCGGTTCCATCAAATTCTAAAGGTTTGCAGGCAGTGAATTCTTTGTAGGTGCATCCTACACGATTTCCTGTACTGCTAGATCCAAGATTATTGTTGGTATGTAGCGCAGCCTGTACTGTGGCTATGTTTGAAGCTAGAAAAGTACGGAATTCCTCTTCATTCATATTCACGGTGTGTCGAGTAGTCGGTGCCATTTCCTTCAAAATAGTTAAATGGAACAAGTTAATCATACAGAATATTAAGAGTAGTTAATAGTATTTCATAGCATAATATGAACTCATTTATAAAAGCTTTTTCTTCATATTAGCGTTTTATAAGTTTAAATTCGGGTAGTACCTACCCGTTAAGTTCATACTTAGTAGCTAATATACAATTCAACTACTACAATTCTATATGAAAAACTGATTATAATAATATTTCGCGTTCAAACTTTTATACAATATTTTACAAACTTACAATACCGCTTATTTTACATAAAGAATGAAATATAGCACACAATAACTTTGATACAAGATAGTTGTGAAGATAATTCTAGCTAGTACACAAGTCGTTCAGCAAAGGCAATAAAGACACGTAATTCATACGTCCAGAAATAAGTCATGCATTCTGGTTTTACTAGGACTACTTCCCATCCTTGGTCTTGTGGAACATAACCATTATGGCCGTTGATAAGACAGCGTGTTGTAACGTCGTCAAAGGGATGAGGGTTACGTAATGACCAACAGTCTCGTAATAACCTAAAAACCTCATTTCTTACCCCAATTACCGACTCCGTCACTTGTGGGAACGTTTTGTTTAATAGTTGTAGCCCGATGTTCTTTTTCTCACTTTGGTGAGAAACGAACATTACTAACCCGTAAGAATAGCATTCTTATTTATGTTGCATGTTAGCCGCTTTTTCTAAATCATGAAGTCCTAAATTCGGATACATTGAGTCAAAATAATTTCTTAACCCGTTGCGTAAAATAGCATTTGGGTTCCCCGCAATATATGCGTCAAAGTAAACACATCGTAACTTATGGGTTTCCCAATGTGATATCCCCCATCTTTCAAACGAAAGTCTCTTATAAACCAAGACATTCTTGGAACGTTCTTCGAATGTCTTACAAACTGATTTTGCCGTAAATAGTTGTGCCGAAGAATTCTGACCGACTCTAGACAAGATTTCATCAATCATGTCTCCGGGTAGGTCTCTTAAAATATTGGGTTGTCTATCCATTTTATGTTTTTATACTGTAAAATAGACAAGAGTTAGATTCATATAAAAAAAATACTTATTAATACAAGCAATTTTTACATATATCATAAAGCATAAGCACACTATATTACATATTTTACACCACACGAATACAACTATCTTATTCCAACTCGCTCGTTTCTTCTTTTTCGAACTTGGTTCTTTTTGCTAAGTTTTTAGGTATATATGATGTTCCCGTAATACGAGCCGTCGTTTTCCACATTGGTTCAGAAAAACCTGGTGGTTTAGAGGTTCCCGGGTCATTGTTACAACTTAAGGACTTCGGGCGTTGACGATACATATAAAGTTCATCGGGGTTGGAATTAGATTTCTCTATTTTTATGCCCTTTCCCTTATTATTTTCTTTTGCCTTTTTAAATTCAGTTGGGGTAATTTCTATAACATCATCGGAATCCTCGTCGGGATCCGATTCATCGGAGAATTGGTAATCCTCCCAATATTTTGCTTCCTTGGCGGAAACACCATTGACCATAATTAACCTTGGTCGGTTGGTTGAGGATTTTCTTTTACTTAACCGTTTTATTATTTCCCCCACCGGTTCTATTTCTTCATCCGGTTCCGATTCTTCTTCCGGTTCCGATTCTTCTTCCGGTTCCGACTCTTCTTCCGGTTCCTCTTCGGGAACTTGTGAATCAGTCCACGAATCATTCCAATTTACATTTGACTCTTCATTATTATTAGGTGAGTCAATGGGACTTGTTCTAGAGGTAGACATCTATCACATAATATCAAACGCGTTAAGAGATTAATATATCACATAATATTCACATGTTAAAAATATATAGTTTCCAACAAAATTTGTTAAGCAATCATTTTTCAAGTAAACACGGTCGAAGTCCAGACTCACTAATGCATCCTAACAAACTCGATAAGACACACTAATGAAAAATTCTGGTTCTCTAAGACCAACGCTCGGATACCAACTGAAATGTCCCGTTCTTATTGATTAAAAACGTTCCATATTAATTGATTTCATTGCGAGGTTTTGACCTCTATATGAGACGTTTTTCAAAGACTGCATTCATTTTTAAAACAAACCATAACCTTTATTTCATAAATAAAGGTTTAAAAAGCTTTACGTAGATTATCAAATAATGATAATCTAAAATATCCTGTTTACACACGACCATTACATAATGGTTTACAATACAAATATGTTACATCGAAATCAGTTTCTTGAATGCAGTTTTTACACAATATCATACAAACATGGACTCCAAATCTTGTCCTTATTTTAGTATGCCACAGCGGAAGCTCTTAATATTCACCTGAGAATAAACATGCTTTAAACGTCAACAAAAATGTTGGTGAGTTATAGGCTTAACCTATATATATCAAATCGTAACAATAGACCACAAGATTTCATATTTCAATACACATCCCATAGATAGAGATAAAAATCATTCATATGGTGAACACCTGGTAACCGACATTAACAAGATGCATATATAAGAATATCCCCATCATTCCGGGACACCCTTCGGATATGATATAAATTTCGAAGTACTAAAGCATCCGGTACTTTGGATGGGGTTTGTTAGGCCCAATAGATCTATATTTAGGATTCGCGTCAATTAGGGTGTCTGTTCCCTAATTCTTAGATTACCAGACTTAATAAAAAGGGGCATATTCGATTTCGATAATTCAACCATAGAATGTAGTTTCACGTACTTGTGTCTATTTTGTAAATCATTTATAAAACCTGCATGTATTCTCATCCCAAAAATATTAGATTTTAAAAGTGGGACTATAACTCACTTTCACAGATTTTTACTTCGTCAGGAAGTAAGACTTGGCCACTGGTTGATTCACAAACCTATAACAATATATACATATATATCAAAGTATGTTCAAAATATATTTACAACACTTTTAATATATTTTGATGTTTTAAGTTTATTAAGTCAGCTGTCCTCGTTAGTAACCTACAACTAGTTGTTCACAGTTAGATGTACAGAAATAAATCGATAAATATTATCTTGAATCAATCCACGACCCAGTGTATACATATCTCAGTATTGATCACAACTCAAACTATATATATATTTTGGAATCAACCTCAACCCTGTATAGTTAACTCCAACATTCACATATAGAGTGTCTATGGTTGTTCCGCAATATATATATAGATGGGTCGACATGATAGGTCGAAACATTGTATACGTATCTATGGTATCTCAAGATTACATAATATACAATATAAGTTGATTAGGTTATGGTTGGAATAGATCTATTACTAACTTTCACGTAGGTAAAATGAGTAGTTTTTATCAATCTTGTTTTACTCGCCATTTCTTCGTTTCTAATCCGTTTTGAGTGATTCTAGTGGCCAAGGTTTCGTATTGAACTTAACTTTATGAATCTAAACAAAAAAAGTATAAGTTTATAGTCGGAAATATAAGTTACAAGTCGTTTTTGAAAGAGGTAGTCATTTCCGTCGAAAGAACGACATCTTGATGACCATTTTGAAAAACATACTTTCACTTTGAGTTTAACCATGATTTTTGGATATAGTTTCATGTTCATAAGAAAAATAATTTTTCCAGAAGTATAGCTTTTAAATCAAAGTTCTTCTTAGCTTTTAATTATCCCAACCAAAACAGCCCCCCGGTTTTACTACGACGGCGTATATCCAGTTTTATGGTGTTTATCGTGTTTCCGGGTTTTAAATCATTAAGTTAGCATATCATATAGTTATAGAAAATGTGTTTAGTTGATTTTAAAAGTCTAGTTAGAAGGATTAACTTTATTTGCGAACAAGTTTAGAATTAACTAGACTATGTTCTAGTGATTACAAGTTTATAACGTTGAATAAGACAGCTTTTTATGTATGAATCGAATGATGTTATGAACATCATTACTACCTCAAGTTCCTTGGATAAACCTACTGTAAATGAGAAAAATGGATCTAGCTTCAAAGGATCCTTGAATGGCTTGAAAGTTCTTGAAGCAGAATCATGACACGAAAACAATTTCAAGTAAGATTTCCACTCGAAATAAGATTGTTATAATTATAGAAATTGAATTAAAGTTTAAATATGATTATTACCTTGTATTAGAAAGATAACCTACTGTAAGTAACAAAGGTTTCTTGATCTTGGATGATTACTTGGAATGGATTTAGAAAACTTGGAAGTAAACTTGCAATCTTGGAAGTATTCTTGATTTTATGATACTAGAACTTTTGGAATTTATGAAGAACACTTAGAACTTGAAGATAGAAATTGAGAAAGATCAATTAGATGAAGAAAATTGAAGAATTAAAGTGTTTGTAGGTGTTTTTGGTCGTTGGTGTATGGATTAGATATAAAGGATATGTAATTTTGTTTTCATGTAAATAAGTCATGAATGATTACTCATATTTTTGTAATTTTATGAGATATTTCATGCTAGTTGCCAAATGATGGTTCCCACATGTGTTAGGTGACTCACATGGGCTGCTAAGAGCCGATCATTGGAGTGTATATACCAATAGTACATACATCTAAAAGCTGTGTATTGTACGAGTACGAATACGGGTGCATACGAGTAGAATTGTTGATGAAACTGAACGAGGATGTAATTGTAAGCATTTTTGTTAAGTAGAAGTATTTTGATAAGTGTCTTGAAGTCTTTCAAAAGTGTATGAATACATATTAAAACACTACATGTATATACATTTTAACTGAGTCGTTAAGTCATCGTTAGTCGTTACATGTAAATGTTGTTTTGTAACCTTTAGGTTAACGATCTTGTTAAATATTGTTAACCCAATGTTTATAATATCAAATGAGATTTTAAATTATTATATTATCATGATATTATGATGTACGAATATCTCTTAATATGATATATATATATATACATTAAATGTCGTTACAACGATAATCGTTACATATATGTCTCGTTTCAAAATCATTAAGTTAGTAGTCTTGTTTTTACATATGTAGTTCATTATTAATATGCTTAATGATATGTTTACTTATCATAATATCATTTTAACTATATATATAATCATATATATGTCATCATATAGTTTTTATAAGTTTTAACGTTCGTGAATCACCGGTCAACTTGGGTGGTCAATTGTCTATATGAAACCTATTTCAATTAATCAAGTCTTAACAAGTTTGATTGCTTAACATGTTGGAAACACTTAATCATGTAAATAACAGTTTCATTTAATATATATAAACATGGAAAAGTTCGGGTCACTACAACAACATCCTCACTAAACTCGGGATTTGGATTTTCCAATTCAGTAGCCTTTCGTTTCTTTCCTCGTTCGAACTTGCCTTTCATAATTTCCTGTATTTCTTCCTCCTCAGGATCACTTTCCGGTTCCTCTTCAATTGATTCATCCAGAAATTGTGAGTCTTCCCCAAAGGTGTCGTTTTCATCGTCGGATAGGTTAATGACTGGAACACTATCTGAGGATTCTGGTTCGGAGTCGCTGAATGTGACAACAAATTTTGAGCCAGACATCTATCACACAACAACTAGCACATTAGTACCATATAATATTTTACATATTAATTTTTAACCAACAATGATAAGCAATAATTTTCGAAATCAGTCAAGGTCAAAGTCCAGACTCACTAATGCATCAAAAACTAGTTTAGACACGTTTTATGCAAAAATCTGGTTCGCTAAGACCACCGCTCTGATACCACATGAGACGACCCTTCCTAATCCATAAGGACGAATACAATAACATATGATTTCATTTCGAGGTATTGACCTCTATATGCGACATTTTTCAAAATCTGCATTCGTTTTTATAATACAAACCATAACCTTTATTATAACCAAAGGATTTAAACAACATAATAATGATTATCGTTTAGCGATAATATTAGTCTTACAAACTTTACATGTGATAACAACAACATGATTTCCAACATATTTCACATTACAAATCTTCCGAAATGCAGTTTTATTTTTGACACAAATATGCATACTCCAAATCTTGCTTAAATTCAGCATAATGCAGCGGAAGCTTTTATTTATCACCTGAGAATAAACATGCTTAAAACATCAACATAAAGTTGGTGAGATATATGTTTAATGCTAGCAGCATTATAAATATAGACCACAAGATTTCATATACATAAACATTTTAATAAAAATATTCTAAGTGGTTGAGCACATGGTAATCATACTTAACATTTAATCAACGTCGCATATTCCCTTTATTATGAAATCTCACTACACTGTACCAAGTGTAGTCACCGAAACAAAGTACTGTGCAACCGTTGAAAAATGGTCGTCCAGTCCGGTTGGGGTTGTCAGGCCCGATAGATCTATCAACAGGTTTCGCGTTTACAATACCACATGTAAATAGTAATTACCAAGCTTCAGAGAAATATGCCAGTGGTACAACTCAACGTAGAATATATTTTTTTATCACTTGTGTCCATAACGCAAATCATAAAATGCATGTATTCTCATCCCGAAATATTTAGAGTTTAAAAGTGGGACTATATACTCACTTTTGCCTTGAAGATATATAACACGACCTGATCTCCGATAGATATCACGAACCTCAAATTACTTGGATAAAGCTACTGGAAAGGAAGTATAACTCTTGATCCTAAAGAGTGGTGAAGTTGGATTGAAAGATTGGAAGTAAACTTAGAATATAGACTTGAAATAAAAGTAGTATCTTGTAGTGTTCTTGTTTGATCTTAATATGATGGTTATTAAGGTGATTCTTAAGAGAGTTTTTGCTGGATTTCTTAGAGGTGAATGAAGCTTACAAGTAGGTGTTTTTAGGTAGAGAAAATGTGTTGTAAAAACGAAAATGGAATGGAGTATAAATGGTGGTGAAATGATGTATAAGTTTGTAATTTTGTGTAAAAGTCTTGTAATATGCCAAGTTGATTAATCATGCATGCTAAGATCCAAAATTTGCTGACTCATGGCTGCTAATAAAGTGATTAAGATGTGTATATACCAATAGTAAATACGTATAGAAGCTGGGTATGATACGGTTACATATACCCTTGATATACTTGTAGAAATCTTGAGGAAACGGAATGAGAATTCAAATATAACTATCTTTTGTGAATATACTTATATTGTTTTATGTATTTAAGCCCTTTAAAAGTGATTAAATACGTATTTATATGATACTTGTATAAGCATTATAGGTTATAAGTATATATGTCAAAGAACGTTACGTATAGTTACCGTTTTGAAAACTTAAGTTAGTAGTCTCAAAGCATACTTATAACTCATTGTTATTAATACACAATGAGATGTTAAACCATCCTTAAATCAAGTTAAATATGTATAAATACATATATGTACACAATCGTATAATTATCGTATGTTATATAGTTTGTGATATCATCGGTCAAATTGGACGGTCAAACGTTGTGTAAAACTCTTTTCAAAAACACAAGACTCAACAATTTGGATTTCTTATCATGTTAGTAATGTTTAATTTATGTAGATATTAATCTCATATGTATAAAACGATCAGAAAAATCCGGGTCGTTACAGTCCTCCTAAGGTATTTCAATATACTTTTAACCGTAATCCAATGATTGTTTCCTAGGTTATTCTGGTATCAACTTGTCAAGCTAAGAGCTCATGACACATCCGGTCTAGTACATATCATTGCATACCGGATTGACATAATAGCAGATGTGTACGGGACTTTCTTCATTCTCTCTTGTTCATATTTCGTGGTAGGGCACTGAGATGAACTGAGAAGCGTTCCTCTTTAAATAGGTATCAAACCTTTCTTAGAGTTCTCTATCTTGAACCTCTTCAAGACCTTTTCAATGTATGAACTTTTATTCAAACCTATCAGTTTCTTGGATCTATCCCTGTAGATCCCAATCCCCAAAACGTATTGTGCTTCTCCAAGATCCTTAATGGAGAAGCATTTACTTAGCCAAGTTTTAACACCTTGCATTGCCGGAATATCATTTCCAAATAACAATATATCATCCACATATAGTACAAGGAACATGATAGTGCTCCCACTAGCTTTCTTGTATACACAAGCTTCATCACCATTTTTAATGAAGCCAAATGTCTTGGCCTCCTCATTAAAATGATGATTCCACATTCTAGATGCTTGTTTCAATCCGTAGATTGACTTCTTTAACTTGCATACCTTTTTAGGATATTTCGGATCAACAAAACCTTCAGGCTGAACCATATAGACATCTTCCACAAGATATCCATTTAGGAAAGCGGTCTTGACATCCATTTGCCATATTTCGTAATCATAATGAGCAGCAATGGCAAATAATATCCTAATAGACTTTAGCATTGCAACAGGCAAAAAAGTTTCATCATAGTCAACCCCTTGAGTTTGAGTGAAACCTTTTGCTACAAGTCTATCTTTATATGTATCCAAGTTTCCATGTATGTCGGTTTTCATTTTGAAAAGCCATTTACAATCAGCTAGCTTTGAGCCAGTAGGTTGTTCAATAAGTTCTCAAACTTGGTTGTCATACATGGATTGCATCTCAGCGTTCATGGCTTCCTGCCATTTATCTTTATCAATCCTTGATAAAGCATCTTGGTAGTTTATTGGTTCATCCAAATCAACCACATAACAACCATCCATGAGAAACCCATATCTCTTAGGAGGATTACTAATCCTTCCAGATCTGCGAATGTCTTGTATAATTTGATCATCCATTTGATCATTCTCAACATTTTCTTGTTGAGTGCTAGTGTCAACCAATTGTGTATCATCTATTTGATCTTGAACCTCTTCAAGATCTATCTTCCTTTCACTATTACCTTCCATTAGGAACTTAGTTTCAAGAAATTCCGCCTTCCGAGCAACAAATACATTTTGCTCGGATGGATCATAGAAATAGTATCCCATATCATCCTTAGGATATCCTATGAAGATACACTTCGTGGATCGAGCATTCAACTTATTAGGGATGTAACGCTTAGGGTAAGCTTCACATCCCCATACCTTTAAGCATTCAACTTCTTAGAGGTGAATGAAGCTTACAAGTAGGTGTTTTTAGCTAGAGAAAATGTGTAGTAAAAACGAAAATGGAATGGAGTATAAATGGTGGTGAAATGATGTATAAGTTTGTAATTTTGTGTAAAAGTCTTGTAATATGCCAAGTTGATTAATCATGCATGCTAAGATCCAAAATTTGCTGACTCATGGCTGCTAATAAAGTTATTAAGATGTGTATATACCAATAGTAAATATGTATAGAAGCTGGGTATGATACGGTTACATATACCCTTGATATACTTGTAGAAATCTTGAGCAAACGGAACGAGAATTCAAATATAACTATCTTTTGTGAATATACTTATATTGTTTTATGTATTTAAGCCCTTTAAAAGTGATTAAATACGTATTTATATGATACTTGTATAAGCATTATAGGTTATAGGTATATATGTCAAAGAACGTTACGTATAGTTACCGTTTTGAAAACTTAAGTTAGTAGTCTTAAAGCATACTTATAACTCAGTGTTATTAATACACAATGAGATGTTAAACCATCCTTAAATCAAGTTAAATATGTATAAATACATATATGTACACAATCATATAATTATCGTATGTTATATAATTCGTGATATCATTGGTCAAATTGGACGGTCAAACGTTGTGTAAAACTCTTTTCAAAAACACAAGACTCAACAATTTGGATTTCTTATCATGTTAATAATGTTTAATTTATGTAGATATTAATCTCATATGTATAAAACGATCGGAAAAATCCAGGTCGTTACAGTACCTACCCGTTAAATAAATTTTGTCCCGAAATTTTAAAGTTGTACCTATTTTGCGTTATCGTGAAACAAATGTGGGTACTTTTGTTTCATCTGATCCTCTCATTCCCAAGTAAACTTGGGACCTCTTTGAGTATTCCAACGAACCTTAACGATTGGTATATTGCTCTGATACTACATGAGACGACCCTTCCTAATCCATAAGGACGAATACAATAACATATGATTTCATTGCGAGGTATTGACCTCTATATGCGACATTTTTCAAAATCTGCATTCGTTTTTATAATACAAACCATAACCTTTATTATAACCAAAGGATTTAAATAACATAATAATGATTATCGTTTAGCGATAATCTTAGTCTTACAAACTTTACATGTGATAACAACAACACGATTTCCAACATATTTCACATTAAAAATCTTCCGAAATCTTGCTTAAATTCAGCATAATGCAGCTGAAGCTTTTATTTATCACCTGAGAATAAACATGCTTAAAACGTCAACATAAAGTTGGTGAGATATAGGTTAAATGCTAGCAGCGTTATAAATATAGACCACAAGATTTCATATACATAAACATTTTAATAAAAATATTCTAAGTGGTTGAGCAATTGGTAATCATACTTAACATTTAATCAACGTCGCATATTCCCTTTATTATGAAATCTCACTACACTGTACCAAGTATAGTCACAGAAACGAAGTACTGTGCAACCGTTGAATACTGGTCGTCCAGTCCGGTTGGGGTTGTCAGGCCCGATAGATCTATCAACAGGATTCGCGTTTACAATACCACATGTAAATAGTAATTACCAAGCTACAGAGAAATATGCCAGTGGTACAACTCAACGTTGAATATATTTTTTTATCACTTGTGTCCATAACGTAAATCATAAAATGCATGTATTCTCATCCCGAAATATTTAGAGTTTAAAAGTGGGAATATACTCACTTTTGCCTTGAAAATATAAAACACGACCTGATCTCCGATAGATATCACGAACCTCAAATTACTTGGATAAAGCTACTGGAAAGGAAGTATAACTCTTGATCCAAAAGAGTGGTGAAGTTGGATTGAAAGATTGGAAGTAAACTTAGAATATAGACTTGAAATGAAAGTAGTATCTTGTAGTGTTCTTGTTTGATCTTAATATGATGGTTATTAAGGTGATTCTTAAGAGAGTTTTTGCTGGATTTCTTAGAGGTGAATGAAGCTTACAAGTAGGTGTTTTTAGCTAGAGAAAATGTGTAGTAAAAATGAAAATGGAATAGAGTATAAATGGTGGTGAAATGATGTATAAGTTTGTAATTTTGTGTAAAAGTCTTGTAATATGCCAAGTTGATTAATCATGCATGCTAAGATCCAAAATTTGCTAACTCAAGGCTGCTAATAAAGTGATTGTGATGTATATATACCAATAGTAAATACGTATAGAAGCTGGGTATGATACGGTTACATATACCCTTGATATACTTGTAGAAATCTTGAGGAAACGGAACGAGAATTCAAATATAACTATCTTTTGTGAATATACTTATATTGTTTTATGTATTTAAGCCCTTTAAAAGTGATTAAATACATATTTATATGATACTTGTATAAGCATTATAGGTTATAGGTATATATGTTAAAGAACGTTACGTATAGTTACCGTTTTGAAAACTTAAGTTAGTAGTCTCAAAGTATACTTATAACTCATTGTTATTAATACACAATGAGATGTTAAACCATCCTTAAATCAAGTTAAATATGTATAAATACATATATGTACACAATCATATAATTATCGTATGTTATATAATTCGTGATATCATTGGTCAAATTGGACGGTCAAACGTTGTGTAAAACTCTTTTCAAAAACACAAGACTCAACAATTTGGATTTCTTATCATGTTAATAATGTTTAATTTATGTAGATATTAATCTCATATGTATAAAATGATCGGAAAAATCCGGGTCGTTACAGTACCTACCCGTTAAATAAATTTTGTCCCGAAATTTTAAAGTTGTACCTATTTTGCGTTATCGTGAAACAAATGTGGGTACTTTTGTTTCATCTGATCCTCTCATTCCCAAGTAAACTTGGGACCTCTTTGAGTATTCCAACTAACCTTAACGATTGGTATATTGCTCTGCTTGAGCTGTTTAACTTCACGGTCCATGATTTCGACTGGTTCTTCTATGAATTGTAGTTTCTTGTTGACTTGGATTTCTTCAAGAGGAATGGTGAGGTCTTCCTTTGCAAGACATTTCTTAAGGTTTGAAACGTGAAACGTATTACGTACTCCGGTGAGTTGTTGTGGTAACTCTAGTCGATAAGCTACCGATCCAATGCGTTCGATGATCTTAAACGGGCCTACATACCTTGGGTTCAGTTTACCCCTTTTTCCAAAACGTATTACACCTTACCAAGGTGACACCTTTAGCATAACCATGTCACCGATATGAAACTCTAATGGTTTCCTTCGAACATCGGCGTAGCTCTTTTGGCGACTACGAGCTGTTTTCAATCTCTCCTTGATTTGTACTATCTTCACAGTAGTTTCGTGTATGATCTCGGGACTAGTTAATCGTCGATCTCCTACTTCATTCCAACAGATAGGGGATCTACACTCCTTCCATACAGTGCTTCGAATGGTGCAGCTTTAATGCTCGCATGATAACTATTATTATACGAGAATTCTGCTAATGGTAGGTATTTATCCCATCCGTTTCCAAAATCGATCACACATGCCATGAGCATGTCTTCAAGAGTCTGAATTGTTCTTTCATCTGTTCGTCAGTTTACAGATGATATGCGGTGCTCATATCCAAACGAGTTCCCAGGGCCTCCTGTAGTGATTGCCAGAACTTTGATGTAAATCTACTATCACGATCGAATATAATGGAAATAGGTATTCCATGCCTTGAAACAATTTCCTTTATGTATAATCGTAATAGTTTCTCCATATTATCCGTTTCTTTTATAGGCAAGAAATGTGCAGATTTGGTGAGACGATTAACTATTACCCAAATGGTGTCATAACCCCATGCAGTCTTGGGTAACTTCGTGATAAAATCTATGGTAATACCGTCCCACTTCCATTCCGGGATTTCTGGTTGTTGAAGTAACCCTGACGACTTCTGGTGTCCTGCTTTGACTTTGGAACAAGTTAAACATTCCCGGACATATGTTTCAACGTCTATCTTTAAATTAGGCCACAAATAATGCGTCTTAAGATCTTGATACATCTTTCCAACTCCAGGATGTATCGAGTATCTTGTCTTATGTGCCTCTTTCAATATCAACTTCCTTAATCCACCCAACTTTGGTACCCAAATATGTTTTGCGAAATATCGAATTCCATCTTCCCGTATAACGAGTTGCTTCTCATACTTCTTCATTATTTCATTTCCTATGTTTTCTTTAGTAAGAGCTTCTCGTTGAGCCTCTTTGATTTGTGAGTTGAGATTCACACGAATTTTTATGTTCATCGCTCATACTCGAATTGGCTCTCATTCCTTTCTGCTTAGAGCGTCGGCCACTACATTCGCTTTCCCGGGATGATAGCGAATTTCACAATCATAGTCGTTTATCAGCTCGACCCACCTACGTTGCCTCATGTTCAGCTATTTTTGATCAAAAATATGTTGAAGGCTTTTATGATCGGTAAACACAGTGAATTTAACCCCATATAAGTAGTGTCTCCATATCTTCAATGCAAACACGATTGCTCCCAGTGCTAGATCATGCGTCGTATAATTTTGCTCATGAATCTTCAATTGTCGGGATGCGTATTCAATAACTTTCTTTCGTTGCATAAGGACGCAACCAAAACCTTGTCGCGAAGCGTCACAATATATCTCAAAATCATCGTTCCCTTCAGGTAACGATAAAATAGGCGCTGTAGTCAACTTCTTTTTCAGTAATTGAAATGCACTCTCCTGCTCAGAGGTCCATTCATACTTCTTCCCTTTTTGCGTTAACGCTGTCAATGGTTTAGCTATTCGGGAAAAATCTTGAATAAACCTTCTATAATAACCGGCTAAACCCAAAAATTGGCGTATCTGCGTTGGTGTCTTAGGAGTCTCCCACTTTTCAATGGCCTCAATTTTAGCTGGATCAACCTGAATTCCTTTGCTACTAACAACGTGACCAAGAAATTGCACTTCTTTCAACCAAAACACACACTTAGAAAATTTGGCGTATAACTGTTCTTTTCTTAACAATTCTAATACCAACCTTAAATGCTGCTCATGCTCTTGCTCATTTTTGGAATAGATGAGAATATCGTCAATGAAAACGATAACAAACTTATCTAAATACGGACTACAAACTCGATTCAGGAGGTCCATGAATACAGCTGGCGCATTCGTCAATCCAAACGGCATGACCAAAAATTTGTAATGACCGTAGCGTGTCCGGAAAGCAGTTTTTGGAATATCTTCTTCTTTGACGCGTAGTTGATCATAGCCCGATCTTAGGTCGATTTTCGAGTAAACACACGATCCTTGCAGTTGATCAAATAAGACGTCAATTCTCGGTAGTGGATACCGATTCTTGATAGTTAACTTATTTAATTCACGGTAATCTATACACATCCTAAAAGATCCATATTTCTTTTTAACAAATAAAATTGAAGCTCCCCACGGTGAAGTGCTCGGTCGAATGAATCCACGGTCCAGTAATTCTTGTAACTGGCTTTGTAACTCTTTCATTTCAGACGGTGCAAGTCTGTATGGAGCATGAGCCACTGGTGCAGCTCCTGGTGCTAGATCTATTTGAAATTCTACAGATCTAAATGGAGGTAATCCCGGTTACTCTTCCGGAAAGACTTGAGGAAAATCTTTTGCCACAGGCACGTCGTTGATGCTCTTCTCTTTTTCCTTCATTTTGACTTTATTAACATGTGCTAAGATAGCCTAGCACCCTTTCTTCAAGTACTTTTGGGCTTTCAAATAGCTAATGAGTTTTAGCTTTGAGTTACCCTTCTCTCCATAAATCATTACTGGCGTTTTATCCTTACGAGAAATGCGAATTGCCTTCTTGGCACACACAACTTCAGCTCCTATTTTGGACATCCAGTCCATGCCGACTATTACATCAAAACTTCCTAATTCTACGGGTATCAAATCAATTTTAAACATTTTTCCGGCTAAATTTATTTTACAATCACGGCAAATTTTATCGGCTTTAATTAGTTTACCATTAACTAACTCAATCATGTGCTTAGCATCTAGAGGTAATGATGAACAATTCAATTTAGCGTAAAAGTCTCTACACACGTAACTTCTATCGACACCAGTATCAAATATAATAGATGCTGATAAGTTATTAATGGTAAACGTACCCGTAACAAGCTCCGGGTCTTCACACGCCTCTCTAGCATTAATAATAAATGCTCTTCCACGTGCAGATCCATTATTCTTCTCTGGATACGGGCACTGGCTCTTAATATGACCCTGTTTTCCACATCCATAACAAGTAACAGTGGTCAGGGCAGTTCTATTTGTATTGGTGGCAAGAGTCTTGGTGCCATTTATATTTGTAACGGGAATCCTACAATCTTCAAGAAGATGACCCCTTCGATTACAATTGTTGCACACCACATTACAATAACCAGAGTGATGTTTGTGGCATCTGTTACATAAAGGATTTCGTCCTTTGTAACCTGAACTTGAACCACTACCCGCACCTTGCGTGGTTTCTTGTTTCTTGTTGGATTGTTGATGATTACCTTCCCACTTTCTTTTGTTTTCCGATGTCTTGACATCGGTGTTCTTATCCAGAATAATCTGGTCCATCAACTCGTTTGCCATGGTGATGGCTTCATGAATAGTCTTGGGTTTCGATGTTGTAACATTTGCCTTGACATTTTTAGGCAAACCATCTTTGTACAGTTTTATCTTCCGTCCTTCGGTTGGTACCAATTCGGGACATAGCAAAGCTAATTCCATAAATCGCTGATTGTAGTTGTTGAGTTCAGTACCAACAACTTTTAGGCTTCGTAGTTCAGTTTCCAACTTCCTAACCTCGTTCCTTGGACAATACTCGTTGATTAGCATTGTTTTGAATTCTTTCCATGGAGTATCATAAGCTACATCTCCTCCTACGGCCTTCACATAGTTTTTCTACCACGTGAGTGCACTATCTTGTAAGGTGCACGATGCATACTTGGTCATGTCCTTCTCAATACAACCACTGATTTTAAACACCGACTCAATCTTTTCGATCCACCGGGTTAAACCGATCGGTCCTTCTGTTCCACTGAATGATGAGGGCTTGCAACCTTGAAAAGTTTTTTAGGTGCATCCCACACGAGGATTTGGGTTAACTGCAGCAGATCTTGCAGTCTCGACCCATAACATTCTATCGTTCACTCGTTGATTGATGAGTTCCTCGATTTCTTGTTCCGTCATTCGGTTCAATCACGCCATTTTCTTCAATAAGAATGAAAAAAATAAGTATTCACATAGAATATTATAGATGTAGTGTGAATTTACAGTACATCGTAGCTTATTAATAATATGAACCAGTTATTATTATAAAAGCCTTTTCTTCTTATTAGCGTTTTATAATTATATCTAGGGTAGTACCTACCCGTTAAAGTTCATACTTAATAGCTTACTACGGAAATTAATTACTACCATCCAAATAATACTCCACCATGGAAAATTATTGCATTTCACACTTCACTATTATACATATGCTTATCTTACATCAAACATTAAGCAAACCACACTAGTAATATTATACAAAATGTTATATGATCCCATGGTTTAAAACAACAGCGCATCATTTAACCCGAAACGTTTGTGTTCAAAAAAATCGCTTAACACTTATCCTCCTGCGTTTTGGCTGAGGGGCCGAAGAACTAAATGCCGGGATAGAACTAATAGGAATAGCGGGAATAGGGGTGGTAGTATTTGGTGGAGTTGGTGCCACAACATCCTCACTAAACTCGGGATTTGGATTTTCCAATTCAGTAGCCTTTCGTTTCTTTAGTCGTTCGAACTTGCCTTTCGTAATTTCCTGTATTTCTTCCTCCTCAGGATCACTTTCCGGTTCCTCTTCAATTGATTCATCCGAAAATTGTGAGTCTTCCTCAAAGGTGTCGTTTTCATCGTCGGATAGGTTATTGACTGGAACACTATCTGGGGATTCTGGTTCAGAGTCGCTGAATGTGATAACAATTTTTGAGCCAGACATCTATCACACAACAACTAGCACATTAGTACCATATAATATTTTACATATTAATTTTTAACCAACAATGATAAGCAATAATTTTCGAAATCAGTCACGGTCAAAGTCCAGACTCACTAATGCATCAAAAACTAGTTTAGACACGTTTTATGCAAAAATCTGGTTCGCTAAGACCACCGCTCTGATACCACATGAGACGAACCTTCCTAATCGATAAGGACGAATACAATAACTTATGATTTCATTGCGAGGTATTGACCTCTATATGCGTCATTTTTCAAAATCTGCATTCGTTTTTATAATACAAACCATAACCTTTATTATAACCAAAGGATTTAAACAACATAATAATGATTATCGTTTAGCGATAATCTTAGTCTTACAAACTTTACATGTGATAACAACAACACGATTTCCAACATATTTCACATTACAAATCTTCCGAAATGCAGTTTTATTTTTGACACAAATATGCATACTCCAAATCTTGCTTAAATTCAGCATAATGCAGCGGAAGCTTTTATTTATCACCTGAGAATAAACATGCTTAAAACGTCAACATAAAGTTGGTGAGATATAGGTTTAATGCTAGCAGCGTTATAAATATAGACCACAAGATTTCATATACATAAACATTTTAATAAAAATATTCTAAGTGGTTGAGCACTTGGTAATCATACTTAACATTTAATCAACGTCGCATATTCCTTTTATTATGAAATCTCACTACACTGTACCAAGTGTAGTCACCGAAATGAAGTACTGTGCAACCGTTGAAAACTGGTCGTCCAGTTCGGTTGGGGTTGTCAGGCCCGATAGATCTATCAACAGGTTTCGCGTTTACAATACCACATGTAAATAGTAATTACCAAGCTACAGAGAAATATGCCAATGGTACAACTCAACGTAGAATATATTTTTTTATCACTTCTGTCCATAACGCAAATCATAAAATGCATGTATTCTCATCCCGAAATATTTAGAGTTTAAAAGTGGGACTATATACTCACTTTTGCCTTGAAGATATATAACACGACCTGATCTTCGATAGATATCACGAACCTCAAATTACTTGGATAAAGCTACTGGAAAGGAAGTATAACTCTTGATCCTAAAGAGTGGTGAAGTTGGATTGAAAGATTGGAAGTAAACTTAGAATATAGACTTGAAATGAAAGTAGTATCTTGTAGTGTTCTTGTTTGATCTTAATATGATGGTTATTAAGGTGATTCTTAAGAGAATTTTTGCTGGATTTCTTAGAGGTGAATGAAGCTTACAAGTAGGTGTTTTTAGCTAGAGAAAATGTGTAGTAAAAATGAAAATGGAATGGAGTATAAATGGTGGTGAAATGATGTATAAGTTTGTAATTTTGTGTAAAAGTCTTGTAATATGCCAAGTTGATTAATCATGCATGCTAAGATCCAAAATTTGCTGACTCAGAGCTGCTAATAAAGTGATTGTGATGTGTATATACCAATAGTAAATACGTATAGAAGCTGGGTATGATACGGTTACATATACCCTTGATATACTTGTAGAAATCTTGAGGAAACGGAATGAGAATTCAAATATAACTATCTTTTGTGAATATACTTATATTGTTTTGTGTATTTAAGCCGTTTAAAAGTGATTAAATACATATTTATAGGATACTTGTATAAGCATTATAGGTTATAGGTATATATGTCAAAGAACGTTACGTATAGTTACCGTTTTGAAAACTTAAGTTAGTAGTCTCAAAGTATACTTATAACTCATTGTTATTAATACACAATGAGATGTTAAACCATCCTTAAATCAAGTTAAATATGTATAAATACATATATGTACACAATCATATAATTATCGTATGTTATATAGTTTGTGATATCATCGATCAAATTGGACGGTCAAACGTTGTGTAAAACTCTTTTCAAAAACACAAGACTCAACAATTTGGATTTCTTATCATGTTAGTAATGTTTAATTTATGTAGATATTAATCTCATATGTATAAAACGATCGGAAAAATCCGGGTCGTTACAGTCCTCCTAAGGTATTTCAATATACTTTTAACCGCAATCCAATGATTGTTTCCTGGGTTATTCTGGTATCAACTTTTCAAGCTAAGAGCTCATGACACATCCGATCTAGTACATATCATTGCATACATGATTGACCTAATAGCAGATGTGTACGGGACTTTCTTCATTCTCTCTTGTTCATCTTTCGTGGTAGGGCACTGAGATGAACTGAGAAGCGTTCCTCTTTAAATAGGTACCAAACCTTTCTTAGAGTTCTCTATCTTGAACCTCTTCAAGACCTTTTCAATGTATGCACTTTGATTCAAACCTATCAGTTTCTTGGATCTATCCCTGTAGATCTCAATCTCCAAAACGTATTGTGCTTCTCCAAGATCCTTAATGGAGAAGCATTTACTTAGCCAAGTTTTAACACCTTGCATTGCCGGAATATCATTTCCAAATAATAATATATCATCCACATATAGTACAAGGAACATGATAGTGCTCCCACTAGCTTTCTTGTATACACAAGCTTCATCACCATTTTTAATGAAGCCAAATGTCTTGGCGTCCTCATCAAAATGATGATTCCACATTCTAGATGCTTGTTTCAATCCGTAGATTGACTTCTTTAACTTGCATACCTTTTTAGGATATTTCGGATCAACAAATCCTTCAGGCTGAACCATATAGACATCTTCCACAAGATATCCATTTAGGAAAGCGGTCTTGACATCCATTTGCCATATTTCGTAATCATAATGAGCAGCAATGACAAATAATATCCTAATAGACTTTAGCATTGCCACAGGCAAAAAAGTTTCATCATAGTCAACCCCTTGAGTTTGAGTGAAACCTTTTGCTACAAGTCTAGCTTTATATGTATCCAAGTTTCCATTTATGTCGGTTTTCATTTTGAAAATCCATTTACAATCAGCTAGCTTTGAGCCAGTAGGTTGTTCAACAAGTTCCCAAACTTGGTTGTCATACATGGATTGCATCTCAGCGTTCATGGCTTCCTGCCATTTATCTTTATCAATCCTTGATAAAGCATCTTGGTAGTGTATTGGTTCATCCAAATCAACCACATAACAACCATCCATGAGAAACCCATATCTCTCAGGAGGATTACTAATCCTACCAGATCTGCGAACGTCTTGTATACTTTGATCATCCATTTGATCATTCTCAACATTTTCATGTTGAGTGCTAGTGTCAACCAATTGTGTATCATCTATTTAATCTTGAACCTCTTCAAGATCTATCTTCCTTTCACTATTACCTTCCATTAGGAACTTAGTTTCAAGAAATTCCGCCTTCCGAGCTACAAATACATTTTGCTCGGATGGATCATAGAAATAGTATCCCATATCATCCCTGGGATATCCTATGAAGATACAATTCGTGGATCGAGCATTCAACTTATTAGGGATGTAACGCTTAGGGTAAGCTTCACATCCCCATACCTTTAAGTATGATAGAGATGGAGATTTTCCAAACCACATCTAATGAGGAGTTCTTTCCACTTTCTTGGTTGGGGCCATATTTAAAATACGAGCCGCGGAGCATAGACAATAACCCTAAAATGATAAAGGTAACGAGCTTCTTGCCATCATATATCGAACCATATCCATTAGGGTTCGGTTCCTCCTTTCGGATACTCCATTAAGTTGGGGTGTTCCAGGAGGAGTAAGTTGCGAGATAATCCCACAACCTTTAAGATGATCTTGGAAAGCATCGCTTAGGTATTCACCTCCTCTATCGGTATGAAGTACCTTGATTGTCTTATTGAGTTGATTTTGTACTTCATTTTGATATTCCTTGAATGCTACAAAAGTTTCGTCCTTGTGTCTTAATAAGTAGACATATCCGAAACGACTAAAGTCATCTATGAAAGTAACGAAGTATCTTTCACCATTCCTAGTTATGGGCTTAAAGGGTCCACATACATCCGAATGTATTAATCCCAATAAGTCTTTAGACCTTTCATAGGTCCCTTTGAAAGGTGATTTAGTCATTTTGCCTTGTAAACAAGATTCACATACATCAAATGAGTCCAGCTCACTTGATTTCAAAAGGCCATACTTTTGAAGTGTATGCATTCGGTTCTTGTTTATGTAACCAAGGCGACAATGCCATAAGTAGGAATCACTCAAATCCCTTTTGAGTTTCTTGGTGTTTGCATGGTATATTGAGCTATTGTATGATGTGTCATCATGAACCAATTCATAAATGCCATTCAAAGGCGAAGCCTTAAAATAGAACACATTATCTAAAGAAACATGTATATCATCATCAATAAAATTGAAATCAAAAACACATTGTCTTAAACGGGAAATAGAAATAATGTTTCGAGTCAAATCAGGAGCATACAAAACATTTTTCAAAACAAGCTCCAACCTAGTTTGTAGCTTTAAAACAAAGTCTCCTTGAACTTCTACGTGCACCTTTGAACTATTTCCCATGAAGAGACTTGTCATTCCCACTCCTTGTTTACTTCTTTTGAACCCCTGCAAAGAATTGCAAATGTGAGTTCCACATCCTGTGTCTAATACCCATGTATTAGAAAAAGTAATACTAAGCTCAATATATACCATATATACATTATCTGAGGTTTGCCCTGCATCCCTCTTTTCTTTCAACTCCTTTAGGTTGATCGGGAAGTTGCGTTTCCAGTGACCCATTTCACCGCAACCAAAGCACGGATCTTCCTTGGGGTTTGCTTTACCAGCAACCTTTTGCTTCTTGTTATTATTGGTTGGGGTAACCATTTTCCATTTTTCCTTGCCCTTGCCTTGGTAGGCGGGTCCTTTCCTCTTAGCCACCTTTGGCCTAGAAGTGTTATTGTTTTTGGACCCGCCTTCATTGATCATAAGCACGGGTTAAGCCCTTTTACCCATGCTTGCTTCCGCCGTCTTAAGCATGGCATGTAATTCGCCAATGCTCTTATCCCAACCATTCATATTGTAATTCATTAAGAATGTGTCAAACCTTTTTGACAAAGAATTAAGGATAAGGTCTGTGGCTAATTCATTAGACATATTGCAATTTAGACGGTTCGTCCGATCAATTAGGCTTTTCATCTTAAGGACATAAGATGAAACGGATTGGGAGTCGTCCATCCGACATGCATGAAGCGCTCGAACCGTTTCGAAGCGCTCCACATGAGCTTGTTGAAGGAACATCTCCTTCAATTGTGTGATCATGTCATATGCACTATGATGCTCGAAGTCCTTTTAGAGTTCGGGTATCATAGTCCTAAGCATAAGGCAAGCGACTTGCACCAAATCAGTGTAATACTTATCCCGATAAGCCATGCCTTCCGTATCATCCTCGTCGGGTTGATCGGGAATGGGGTCTTCTAACACATACGCCATATCCTCAAGTTTGAGGACAATTCTTAGATTGCGAAACCAATCCATGAAATTCGTATGGTTGAGTTTCTCCTTTTCGAGGACTGACCTCAACGATAGGTTGTTAAAGTTGATTGGTGCATTTGGAATGTTGTTGTTATTGGCGGCTATCTACAAAATTTAATAAAGTTGTTTAAGTATTAGTTTTAATTTAACAATCAATACCCTTTTTAAATCCAACTGATATATTAAATTTTAGAATCTAACGGTAAACCAAATTTCGGTTAGGTGACCTTTATCCCGTTATTTGATTTAGCTAGGTAGTCATTATATGACAATTGCAAAGATCATGTAATCCTTTTGCATGGCAAATTTATCCCATCAACGCCTATTTGTTCCTCATGCTTCAGTGACCCTAAGTTCATGATTCCCAAATTAAGTCGTCCAACTTGTGTAAACGTGTAAATTTGACATACAAGTGGTTAGGTGACCTTTAACCCACGAGCATGCGAAATTCACCTTAATCATATTAGTTTGCTCATAACGGTTAGGTAACCTTTATCCCATTATTAGTTCCCTAACATGTTTAAGTGTTTACATAAATGGATGGCGTTAAACTTGTTAACCTTGTGAGTAAAGGGTTTTTAAGGTTTCTTTATTCTAGTTCAAGAAAACTTTTATGCCATACACCAACATGCATTTAGTGTATGGTACTTATGAAAAGCCATTTTCATGTCACGTAATTAAGCCAATTACTTGATATAACCCATTTTATATATGTGATCCTTTTCATGTTCTTAATAACCATTTATCAATGTCCCTTTGCCACTTTTAATTTAACCAATTAAATTGTCGTTTTACATGTCGTTTAATAATATCTAATTTAACCAATTAAATTATCATTTTACTTGTTATTAACTTGTGATTTACTTGTAGCAACCAAACATACAAACACAATAAACAACCATGCATGCAAAACAAATATGTTCACAATCAAGCCAATTTGGTAGACATTTTTTTAGCCGAAAACAAATGCCACCGGTTAAGGGGTTATAACACAAATTAGGAGATTTTAAATCTCCCACTTAATCTTGCATCCAAATGCTTCTTCTTGTGTTCTTCCAAGTCTTCATCTTATTACAAAATATATCCTAATACATTTTGTCTAGAAAATGAAAACAACATAATCTATTTTACATACCAAATATAAAATAAATTACATAACCAAATGAATAAATATTACAAACCAAATGAATGAATTGATATTACATACCAAATGAATGAATTAAATCAACCAAACATTCAACCATCCAAACACAAGGTCAAGGCTTGATTGTGAACTTTAACATACAACAAAATATGAAAAAAAGAAGAACCCAAAACCCATTTTTGGGGCTCCTAATTTTCGGCAAAAACTTCAAACCACCCAAACCCATTAATTTTTGCATTATACTTTCATGCATGTACATAAAATGCAAAATGCATAGCGGGTTTAATAACCATCTCGAAGCATATTTCAACAACTTCGGCTCTAGATACCATTGTTGGGATTTAACAAGTTTCTAATATACTTAAAACCATTTAAGAATTAAGATAGCGGAAGCATGTAAATTACCATTTTGAAACTTGTTAATATTTAACCATTTAAAGTTAAATCCCAATTAGGATCAAGTTATGAAATATACTCACAAAATACAAGCAAGAAAAGAGTTTATACCTACTCCAAGCTTGTTGATAAGTGATGAAGGTGATGATGATGAATGGAGCTCCAAAAGAATGAAACCTCAAGTTGTTATACCCCAAACTTATGCACCAACACCCTAGCTTTGGTTAGGATTTATGAACACTTGAATTTAGCTTGCAAAAAACAATTTAAGAACCCTTTCTTGCTCTAAAAGGCCACGGCCAGAATCAGCTCAAGAGAGCTTTTGTGCAGTTTTTTTTTTTTTTTTTTGCTTTGTTTTGATGTGTATTTGCATTTGTTTTGGTCTCCCACAAACCTTGGTTAATATGCACCTCAACAATAGAAGTAACCATACAAATGGCTAGTCAAATGGCATGCTTGCAATGACTCCAATGCCACTTCCATTTCTTTTATAAAATAGTTTTATAAAACTAGATTTTTATAAAACTAGTTTTTTTTTTACATTTTATAAACTTGCATATTAATTGTTATGTATACATTATTTATAAAAAAACCAATTTTATAAAATGTAACATAACTAAATTAATTATTTAACCTATAAATAATTAAATCCATATTATATAAATTATTTCATAATTTATATACACATCAAGCGATATTATTTTAGAAAACCATTTTTCTTAAAATCCAAGTGTCGCGTAATTTAATCAACGATCCAATCACTAAGATCAAATACGAATAAGGTGTCGGTAAGTTTGTTACTGGGTATGACCCGACTTGGATCAAAATATATTAGCCACGTTAATTTAATATGTCTCTCGGGCATACGAAAAACCTTCAAATAATACAAGTTATCATTTTTCATAACTATTAGTATTAGTATCACCTTTGTAACTATTATTATTATTATTATTATTATTATTATTATTATTATTATTATTATTATTATTATTATTATTATTATTATTATTAAACAAAAGTATCATTTTTAACAATATCATTATTATTATTATTATTATTAATATTATCATTTTTAATAAAGTTATTATTATTATTAGTAAATCATTAATATCAAAACTATCATTTTTGGAACAAATAAATATATTGTACGTAAAACATTCTTATTATATATAATACAATTATATTAATATTCCATATAACTATATATAAATAATATTAACATTACTTATATAAATACTTACATACAACAAATTAAGTATTTTTAATATAATACTAAATATATAGATATTAATATAACTATATTAATCACTTTAAATACATATATATATATATATATATATATATATATATATATATATATATATATATATATATATATATATATATATATATCATATAATTTAAGATATAAAATAAAATATATGTTTTAAAAAGGAATCTAGTATAAACCTTATATAACTACAAAATATATAGAAATAATATATATATTAATAAATGAAATTATGATATTTCTATTACATGTTTTAATAGAAATACAAATGATATAGGTTCGTGAATCCGAGGCCAACCCTGCATTGTTGAGTTGTTCAATATCGTCATATGTATTTTTACTACAAAATACAGTATTGTGAGTTTCATTACTTCCTTTTTATATATATTTTTGGGACTGAGAATACATGCGCTGATTTTACTAATGTTTTACGAAATAGACACAAGTGATCAAAAACTACATTCTATGGCTGGATTATGAATATTGAATATCACCCCTTTTTAGATTGGTAACCTAATAATTAGGAAACGGGTATGGCCCCTAATTGACGCGAATCCTAAAGATAGATCTATGAACCTCGACAAGTCCCATCCGGGGTACGGATGCTTTAGTACTTCGAGATTATTATTATTATACATACGAGAGGTTCTGTTTGGGGATATTCTATGCATTAAAGTTAAGTCAGTTATCAAGCGTTCACCATATGAATGAATTTTAATTCGCGGCTTACGCGTGTTATTATATACTCGGGTTACGTGTACAATTAAATATATGAAATCTTGTGGTCTATTAAAATGATGGAAATGAATGTTTACGATAAACTAATGAACTCACCAACCTTTTGGTTGACACTTGAAAGCATGTTTATTCTCAGGTATTAAAGAAATCTTTCGCTGTGCATTTGCTCATTTTAGAGATATTACTTGGAGTCATTCATGACATATTTCAAAAGACGTTGCATTCGAGTTGTTGAGTTCATCAAGACTATTATTAAGTCAATTATAGATTGAATATATTCTGAAATGGTATGCATGCCTGTCAACTTTCGATGAAATGAAAGTTTGTCTTTTAAAAATGAATGCAATGTTTGTAAATGTATCATATAGAGGTCAAGTACCTCGCGATGTAACCAAATATAATGTATTCATCCAAATGTATTAGGACGGGTCATTAAATTTTGTAGTAAACTACGGGTTAGGATAGTGTCATCCATAGCTAATCCTGGTTTTGGACATCTACAAGTAACAAGTTCAAGCACTAGCATTTGATCCCGTTATCGAAACAAGATGTAAATGAACAGGAAATGGCATTTTGTACTTATCAATTTCGTCAATTCATGGGTAAAAAGCTGCACTTAAAAGTGCTTTTAAAGCATAAGTCGGAAGACTTTACTTCCTTGATGGACTTGAAACATCCGGCAGGTATAAAACACCTTGGTGAAATACAACTAAGAAGACTTTACTTCTTAACTTTGAAATCCAACTTAAATCAAAAATTTGAAAATTTTTACTCAAATTAGATGTTTCACTCATTTTAAAAACCGCATAACCACCAAGTCGTTTTTCATACTTTATACCCATTAAAATACATGCCACTTCACTAACTTTATAACTCTATCAACAATGTCACGTTTGGTTTTTTTATGAAATTATGATTAAAAATTTTGTTTCATTTGTAATAATCATAATGTTTTACTCATTTTAAGCTTCAAACCAAAGTCATGTACCCCAAATTTTTTTTAATTTACCCTCTCCCCAGCACTTACATCATGCTACACCCTCGCACTCATGTTTAAGAATATTAAAATACTTGTGTGAAAAGAAAAGGAAAAATTTAACATATTACCGAGATACTTGCACGTTCACCATTCGATACTAACCATTGCACACCACTTTGATTCATCATCACGAGTTCCATTCGATTACATTCATCCTTCCATTACAACTTAAAAAAAAACGTAAAATCCTAACTAGCCACTTTCGTAGGGATCACGATTGCATTTAGCACATGAAACAAGCCTTTAATCCACCCAATTCCCTCGGGTGGACGAGTTTTGTCTCGTGAGGGCTTGCAGTGAACATACCTACTGATATTGCTCATCCACGCTATGTTTCTCACGCAATATCTACCTCGTTTTACTCGATTTTCATGTCCTTTATGCTCAAAAAGTTAAGATCTTGGGTTTAATCGCGTTCTGAGTACTATAGCAGGTCTAAGTGTGAATTTGGTTTAAAATTGACCAAAGTATGCAAAATGTACCAAGAAAACTGTAAAGTGCTGGAACTGGCAACAAGAACGACGTTCCAAAGATAAGAACTCCATTCTAAACATCAGAACGACGTTCTATTTGGGAAATACAAAGGAAATGGATACAAAAAAAGTTGGCTGTTAGAGATCGATTCAGGAACGACGTTTGTAACAAACAATAACGGCGTTCCACATAACGAGCCTAGGAACGACGTTCCTAAAAGAGGAACGACGTTCCTCTGTAAATTCTAGGCAGTTTTTGAGAAGTATAAATAGAATGAGATAAGGGTTTTCTCTCATAACATACATCATCAATAGAGCAGTAGTTAGAGCGTGGTGGCTGATAAAATTAGGGTTTCATAGCTAAAAAAATTAAGGTTTTCATCAAGTTTTCATCCATTTTTCCATTCTACATCAAGGATTTGAAGATTGAATCAAGATCTATGGCTTGTTCTTCATCATCTTCATCTTCTTCATCTAGCTTCTAGCTTTATTGTAATTTGCATAGTTTGGAACAATCTACTCTTATTTATTGCTTAATGATATTTAGATTCACTCTTATTACTTGTATTGATCTTGTTCTAGCCATGATTAGCTAGATTTTATGATGTACACTTGTTTATGAAGCTTGATAGCCAAGGATTGTTCATATTGATGTTTATGATTGTGTTTAAATGAATCAATGAGTTGATGATTGTGATTTGTTATTAGAATTAGCTAAAAGATCCTTTGTTATGCTTGTTTTGGACTTTACTTTGATTATATGAGTTGTGTAGCTTCTCTTAGGGATTTAATTAGTGAAGCAACTTTTACTTCAACACTTAGGTGATCTAGATAATCAAATTGGGTCATTCAAGGGATTGGGGTCTTGGTTTGGATTGGTTTTCAATTGGTCCTTAGTCAACATAGTGAGGTTTGGTTTTCTTAAGGGATTTTGATCACCAAAGAGTTTTATTGGACTTCAACTCTGAAATGTCCCGTTCTTATTGATTAAAAACGTTCCATATTAATTGATTTCGTTGCGAGGTTTTGACTTCTATATGAGACGTTTTTCAAAGACTGCATTCATTTTTAAAACAAACCATAACCTTTATTTCATAAATAAAGGTTTAAAAAGCTTTACGTAGATTATCAAATAATGATAATCTAAAATATCCTGTTTACACACGACCATTACATAATGGTTTACAATACAAATATGTTACATCGAAATCAGTTTCTTGAATGCAGTTTTTACACAATATCATACAAACATGGACTCCAAATCTTGTCCTTATTTTAGTATGCAACAGCGGAAGCTCTTAATATTCACCTGAGAATAAACATGCTTTAAACGTCAACAAAAATGTTGGTGAGTTATAGGTTTAACCTATATATATCAAATCGTAACAATAGACCACAAGATTTCATATTTCAATACACATCCCATAGTTAGAGATAAAAATCATTCATATGGTGAACACCTGGTAACCGACATTAACAAGATGCATATATAAGAATATCCCCATCATTCCGGGACACCCTTCGGATATGATATAAATTTCGAAGTACTAAAGCATCCGGTACTTTGGATGGGGTTTGTTAGGCCCAATAGATCTATCTTTAGGATTCGCGTCAATTAGGGTGTCTGTTCCCTAATTCTTAGATTACCAGACTTAATAAAAAGGGGCATATTCGATTTCGATAATTCAACCATAGAATGTAGTTTCACGTACTTGTGTCTATTTTGTAAATCATTTATAAAACCTACATGTATTCTCATCCCAAAAATATTAGATTTTAAAAGTGGGACTATAACTCACTTTCACAGATTTTTACTTCATCGGGAAGTAAGACTTGGCCACTGGTTGATTCACTAACCTATAACAATATATACATATATATCAAAGTATGTTCAAAATATATTTATAACACTTTTAATATATTTTGATGTTTTAAGTTTATTAAGTCAGCTGTCCTCGTTAGTAACCTACAACTAGTTGTCCACAGTTAGATGTACAGAAATAAATCGATAAATATTATCTTGAATCAATCCACGACCCAGTGTATACGTATCTCAGTATTGATCACAACTCAAACTATATATATTTTGGAATCAACCTCAACCCTGTATAGCTAACTCCAACATTTTTTTTTTTTTTTTTTTTTTTTTTTTGAAAGGCAAGCCCCCCAAAGTGTAGCAAGTGAGGATTGAACTTGGGTCCCTTTGGAACTTTCCAAGCATCCTACCACCAAGCCAACCCCTTGGGGTTAGCTAACTCCAACATTCACATATAGAGTGTCTATGGTTGTTCCGAAATATATATAGATGTGTCAACATGATAGGTCGAAACATTGTATACGTGTCTATGGTATCTCAAGATTACATAATATACAATACAAGTTGATTAAGTTATGGTTGGAATAGATTTGTTACCAATTTTCACGTAGCTAAAATGAGAAAAATTATCCAATCTTGTTTTACCCATAACTTCTTCATTTTAAATCCGTTTTGAGTGAATCAAATTGCTATGGTTTCATATTGAACTCTATTTTATGAATCTAAACAGAAAAGTATAGGTTTATAGTTGGAAAAATAAGTTACAAGTCATTTTTGTAAAGGTAGTCATTTCAGTCGAAAGAACGACGTCTAGATGACCATTTTAGAAAACATACTTCCACTTTGAGTTTAATCATAATTTTTGGATATAGTTTCATGTTCATAATAAAAATCATTTTCTCAGAATAACAACTTTAAAATCAAAGTTTATCATAGTTTTTAATTAACTAACCCAAAACAGCCCGCGGTGTTACTACGACGGTGTAAATCCGGTTTTACGGTGTTTTTCGTGTTTCCAGGTTTTAAATCATTAAGTTAGCATATCATATAGATATAGAACATGTGTTTAGTTGATTTTAAAAGTCAAGTTAGAAGGATTAACTTTTGTTTGCGAACAAGTTTAGAATTAACTAAACTATGTTCTAGTGATTACAAGTTTAAACCTTCGAATAAGATAGCTTTATATGTATGAATCGAATGATGTTATGAACATCATTACTACCTTAAGTTCCTTGGATAAACCTACTGGAAAAGAGAAAAATGGATCTAGCTTCAATGGATCCTTGGATGGCTCGAAGTTCTTGAAGCAGAATCATGACACGAAAACAAGTTCAAGTAAGATCATCACTTGAAATAAGATTGTTATAGTTATAGAAATTGAACCAAAGTTTGAATATGATTATTACCTTGTATTAGAATGATAACCTACTGTAAGAAACAAAGATTTCTTGAGGTTGGTTGATCACCTTACAAGATTGGAAGTGAGCTAGCAACTTGAAAGTATTCTTGATTTTATGAAACTAGAACTTTTGGAATTTATGAAGAACACTTAGAACTTGAAGATAGAACTTGAGAGAGATCAATTAGATGAAGAAAATTGAAGAATGAAAGTGTTTGTAGGTGTTTTTGGTCGTTGGTGTATGGATTAGATATAAAGGATATGTAATTTTGTTTTCATGTAAATAAGTCATGAATGATTACTCATATTTTTGTAATTTTATGAGATATTTCATGCTAGTTGCCAAATGATGGTTCCCACATGTGTTAGGTGACTCACATGGGCTGCTAAGAGCTGATCATTGGAGTGTATATACCAATAGTGTAGTGACCCGAACTTTTCCATGTTTATATATATTAATTGAGATTGATGTTTACATGATTAAATGTTTCCAACATGTTAAGCAATCAAACTTGTTAAGACTTGATTAATTGAAATAGGTTTCATATAGACAATTGACCACCCAAGTTGACCGGTGATTCACGAACGTTAAAACTTGTAAAAAACTATATGATGACATATATATGGTTATATATATAGTTAACATGATATTATGATAAGTAAACATATCATTAATTATATTAACAATGAACTACATATGTAAAAACAAGACTACTAACTTAATGATTTTGAAACGAGACATATATGTAACGTTTATCGTTGTAACGACATTTAATGTATATATATCATATTAAGAGATATTCGTACATCATAATATCATGATAATATAATAATTTAAAATCTCTTTTGTTATTATAAACATTGGGTTAACAACATTTAACAAGATCGTTAACCTAAAGGTTTCAAAACAACACTTACATGTAACGACTAACGATGACTTAACGACTCAGTTAAAATGTATATACATGTAGTGTTTTAATATGTATTTATACACTTTTGAAAGACTTCAATACACTTATCAAAATACTTCTACTTAACAAAAATGCTTACAATTACATTCTCGTTCAGTTTCATCAACAATTCTACTCGTATGCACCCGTATTCGTACTCGTACAATACACAGCTTTTAGATGTATGTACTATTGGTATATACACTCCAATGATCAGCTCTTAGCAGCCCATGTGAGTCACCTAACACATGTGGGAACCATCATTTGGCAACTAGCATGAAATATCTCATAAGATTACAAAAATATGAGTAATCATTCATGACTTATTTACATGAAAACAAAATTACATATCCTTTATATCTAATCCATACACCAACGACCAAAAACACCTACAAACACTTTAATTCTTCAATTTTCTTCATCTAATTGAACTCTCTCAAGTTCTATCTTCAAGTTCTAAGTGTTCTTCATAAATTCCAAAAGTTCTAGTTTCATAAAATCAAGAATACTTTCAAGTTTGCTAGCTCACTTCCAATCTTGTAAGGTGATCATCCAACCTCAAGAAATCTTTGTTTCTTACAGTAGGTTATCATTCTAATACAAGGTAATAATCATATTCAAACTTTGGTTCAATTTCTATAACTATAACAATCTTATTTCAAGTGATGATCTTACTTGAACTTGTTTTCGTGTCATGATTTTGCTTCAAGAACTTTGAGCCATCCAAGGATCCATTGAAGCTAGATCCATTTTTCTCTTTTCCAGTAGGTTCATCCAAGGAACTTAAGGTAGTAATGATGTTCATAACATCATTCGATTCATACATATAAAGCTATCTTATTCGAAGGTTTAAACTTGTAATCACTAGAACATAGTTTAGTTAATTCTAAACTTGTTCGCAAAGAAAAGTTAATCCTTCTAACTTGACTTTTAAAATCAACTAAACACATGTTCTATATCTATATGATATGCTAACTTAATGATTTAAAACCTGGAAACACGAAAAACACCATAAAACCGGATTTACGCCGTCGTAGTAACACCGCGGGCTGTTTTGGGTTAGTTAATTAAAAACTATGATAAACTTTGATTTAAAAGTTGTTATTCTGAGAAAATGATTTTTATTATGAACATGAAACTATATCCAAAAATTATGGTTAAACTCAAAGTGGAAGTATGTTTTCTAAAATGGTCATCTAGACGTCGTTCTTTCGACTGAAATGACTACCTTTACAAAAACGACTTGTAACTTATTTTTCCGACTAGAAACCTATACTTTTTTTGTTTAGATTCATAAAATAGAGTTCAATATGAAACCATAGCAATTTGATTCACTCAAAACGGATTTAAAATGAAGAAGTTATGGGTAAAACAAGATTGGATAATTTTTCTCATTTTAGCTACGTGAAAATTGGTAACAAATCTATTCCAACCATAACTTAATCAACTTGTATTATATATTATGTAATCTTGAGATACCATAGACACGTATACAATGTTTCGACCTATCATGTCGACACATCTATATATATTTCGGAACAACCATAGACACTCTATATGTGAATGTTGGAGTTAGCTATACAGGGTTGAGGTTGATTCCAAAATATATATAGTTTGAGTTGTGATCAATACTGAGATACGTATATACTGGGTAGTGGATTGATTCAAGATAATATTTATCGATTTATTTCTGTACATCTAACTGTGGACAACTAGTTGTAGGTTACTAACGAGGACAGCTGACTTAATAAACTTAAAACATCAAAATATATTAAAAGTGTTGTAAATATATTTTGAACATACTTTGATATATATGTATATATTGTTATAGGTTCGTGAATCAACCAGTGGCCAAGTCTTACTTCCCGACGAAGTAAAAATCTGTGAAAGTGAGTTATAGTCCCACTTTTAAAATCTAATATTTTGGGATGAGAATACATGCAGGTTTTATAAATGATTTACAAAATAGACACAAGTACGTGAAACTACATTCTATGGTTGAATTATCGAAATCGAATATGCCCCTTTTTATTAAGTCTGGTAATCTAAGAATTAGGGAACAGACACCCTAATTGACGCGAATCCTAAAGATAGATCTATTGGGCCTAACAAACCCCATCCAAAGTACCGGATGCTTTAGTACTTCGAAATTTATATCATATCCGAAGGTTGTCCCGGAATGATGGGGATATTCTTATATATGCATCTTGTTATTGTCGGTTACCAGGTGTTCACCATATGAATGATTTTTATCTCTATGTATGGGATGTGTATTGAAATATGAAATCTTGTGGTCTATTGTTACGATTTGATATATATAGGTTAAACCTATAACTCACCAACATTTTTGTTGACGTTTTAAGCATGTTTATTCTCAGGTGATTATTAAGAGCTTCCGCTGTCGCATACTTAAATAAGGACAAGATTTGGATCCATGCTTGTATAATATTGTGTAAAAACTGCATTCAAGAAACTTATTTTGTTGTAACATATTTGTATTGTAAACCATTATGTAATGGTCGTGTGTAAACAGGATATTTTAGATTATCATTATTTGATAATCTACGTAAAGCTTTTAAACCTTTATTGATGAAATAAAGGTTATGGTTTGTTTAAAAATGAATGCAGTCTTTGAAAAACGTCTCATATCGAGGTCAAAACCTCGCAACGAAATCAATTAATATGGAACGTTTTTAATCAATAAGAACGGGACATTTCAGTTGGTATCCGAGCGTTGGTCTTAGAGAACCAGAAAATTTGCATTAGTGTGTCTTATCGAGTTTGTTAGGATGCATTAGTGAGTCTGGACTTCGACCGTGTTTTCTTTAAAAATGATTGCTTAACATTTTTGTTGGAAACTATATATTTTTAACATATGAATATTATGTGATATATTAATCTCTTAACGTGTTTGATATTATGTGATAGATGTCTACCTCTAGAACAAGTCCCATTGACTCACCTAATAATAATGAAGAGTCAAATGTAAATTGGAATGATTTGTGGACTGATTCACAAGTTCCCGAAGAGGAACCGGAAGAAGAGTCGGAACCGGAAGAAGAATCGGAACCGGATGAAGAAATAGAACCGGTGGGGGAAATAATAAAACGGTTAAGTAAAAGAAAATCCTCAACCAACCGACCAAAGTTAATTATGGTCAATGGTGTTTCCGCCAAGGAAGCAAAATATTGGGAGGATTACCAATTCTCCGATGAATCGGATTCCGACGAGAATTCCGATGATGTTATAGAAATTACCCCAACTGAATTTAAAAAGGCAAAAGAAAATAATAAGGGAAAGGGCATAAAAATAGAGAAATCTAATTCCAACCCCGATGAACTTTATATGTATCGTCAACCCCCGAAGTCCTTAAGTTGTAACAATGACCCGGGAACCTCTAAACCACCAGGTTTTTCTAAACCAATGTGGACAACGACGGCTCGTATTAGGGGAACATCATATATCCCTAGAAACTTGGCAAAACGAACCAAAACCGAAGAAGAAGAAACGAGCGAGTCGGAATAAGATAGTTGTATTCGTGTGGTGTAATATATGGAATATAGTGTTCTTATGCTTTATGATATATGTAAAAATTGCTTGTATTAATAAGTATTTTTTTATGAATCTAACTCTTGTCTATTTTACAGTTTAAAAACACAAAATGGATAGACAACCCAATATTTTAAGAGACCTACCCGGAGACATGATTGATGAAATCTTGTCTATAGTCGGCCAGAATTCTTCGGCACAACTATTTAAGGCGAGATCAGTTTGTAAGACATTCGAAGAACGTTCCAAGAATGTCTTGGTTTATAAGAGACTTTCGTTTGAAAGATGGGGGATATCACATTGGGAAACCCATAAGTTACGATGTGTTTACTTTGACGCATATATTGCGGGGAACCCAAATGCTATTTTACGCAACGGGTTAAGAAATTATTTTGACTCAATATATCCGAATATTGGACTTCGTGATTTAGAAAAAGCGGCTAACATGCAACATAAAGAAGCATGTTATGCTTACGGATTAGTAATGTTCGCTTCTCACCAAAGTGAGAACAAGAACATCGGGCTACAACTATTAAACAAAACGTTTCCACAAGTGACGGAGTCGGTAATTGGGGTAAGAAATGAGGTTTTTAGATTATTACGGGACTGTTGGACATTACGTAACCCTCGTCCCTTTGATGATGTTACAACACGCTGTCTTATCAACGGCCATAACGGTTATGTTGCACAAGACCAAGGATGGGAAGTAGTCCTAGTAAAACCAGAATGCATGACTTGTTTCTGGACGTATGAATTACGTGTCTTTATTGCCTTTGCTGAACGACTTGTGTACTAGCTAGAATTGTCTTCACAACTATCTTGTATCAAAGTTATTGTGTGCTATATTTCATGCTTTATGTAAAATAAGCGGTATTGTAAGTTTGTAAAATATTGTATAAAAGTTTGAACGCGAAATATTATTATAATCAGTTTTTCATATAGAATTGTAGTAGTTGAATTGTATATTAGCTACTAAGTATGAACTTAACGGGTAGGTACTACCCGAATTTAAACTTATAAAACGCTAATATGAAGAAAAAGCTTTTATAAATGAGTTCATATTATGCTACGAAATACTATTAACTACTCTTAATATTCTGTATGATTAACTTGTTCCATTTAACTATTTTGAAGGAAATGGCACCGACTACTCGACACACTGTGAATATGAATGAAGAGGAATTCCGTACTTTTCTAGCTTCAAACATAGCCGCAGTACAGGCTGCGCTACATACCAACAATAACCTTGGATCTAGCAGTACAGGAAATCGTGTAGGATGCACCTACAAAGAATTCACTGCCTGCAAACCTTTGGAATTTGATGGAACCGAAGGACCGATCGGATTGAAACGGTGGACCGAGAAGGTTGAATCGATGTTTGCTATAAGTAAGTGTACTGAAGAGGACAAAGTGAAGTACGCTACGCATACCTTCACAGGTTCTGCGTTAACATGGTGGAATACCTATCTAGAGCAAGTGGGACAAGATGATGCGTACGCACTACCGTGGTCAGCATTCAAGCACTTGATGAACGAGAAGTACCGTCCCAGAACCGAGGTCAATAAGCTCAAGACAGAACTTAGAGGGTTACGAACCCAAGGATTTGATATTACCACGTACGAAAGACGATTCACAGAATTGTGCCTATTGTGTCCGGGAGCATTCGAAGATGAGGAAGAGAAGATCGACGCGTTTGTGAAAGGATTACCGGAAAGAATCCAAGAAGATATAAGTTCACACGAGCCCGCCTCCATACAACAGGCATGTAGAATGGCTCACAAACTAGTGAACCAGATTGAAGAAAGAATTAAAGAACAGACTGCTGAAGAGGCCAATGTGAAGCAAGTCAAAAGAAAGTGGGAGGAAAACGGTGATAAGAATCACCAATACAACAACAACAGCAATTACAACAATAATCGCAACAATTATCCCAACAATCGCAACATCAATCGCAACTACAACAAACGGCCCAACAACAACAACAACAACAACAGCAACTACAACAATCATCCCAACAACAATAATAACCGCAACAACAACAACAATCAGAAGCAACTATGCCAAAGGTGTGAAAAGAATCACTCGGGGTTCTGCACCAAATTTTGCAACAAGTGTAAAAGAAATGGTCATAGCGCGGCGAAGTGTGAGGTCTACGGACCAGGGGTTAATAGAACGAGAGGAACAAATGGTGTCGGAACGAGTAATGGCGGAGCAAGTAGTGTCGGAGCAAGTTATGCCAATGTAGTTTGTTATAAATGTGGAAAACCAGGCCACATTATTAGAAATTGCCCGAACCAGGAGAACACGAATGGACAAGGCCGTGGAAGAGTTTTCAATATTAATGCGGTAGAGGCACAGGAAGACCCGGAGCTTGTTACGGGTACGTTTCTTATTGACAATAAATCTGCTTACGTTTTATTTGATTCGGGTGCGGATAGAAGCTATATGAGTAGAGATTTTTGTGCTAAATTAAGTTGTCCATTGACGCCTTTGGATAGTAAATTTTTACTCGAATTAGCAAATGGTAAATTAATTTCAGCAGATAATATATGTCGGAATCGAGAAATTAAACTGGTTAGTGAAACATTTAAGATTGATTTGATACCAGTAGAGTTAGGGAGTTTTGATGTGATAATCGGTATGGACTGGTTGAAAGAAGTGAAAGCGGAGATCGTTTGTTACAAAAATGCAATTCGCATTATACGAGAAAAAGGAAAACCCTTAATGGTGTACGGAGAAAAGGGCAACACGAAGCTACATCTTATTAGTAATTTGAAGGCACAAAAACTAATAAGAAAAGGTTGCTATGCTGTTCTAGCACACGTCGAGAAAGTACAAACTGAAGAAAAGAGCATCAATGATGTTCCCATTGCAAAAGAATTTCCCGATGTATTTCCGAAAGAATTACCGGGATTACCCCCACATCGATCCGTTGAATTTCAAATAGATCTTGTACCAGGAGCTGCACCAATAGCTCGTGCTCCTTACAGACTCGCACCCAGCGAGATGAAAGAACTGCAAAGCCAATTACAAGAACTTTTAGAGCGTGGTTTCATTCGACCAAGCACATCACCGTGGGGAGCTCTTGTTTTGTTTGTCAAGAAGAAAGATGGTACATTCAGGTTGTGTATCGACTACCGAGAGTTGAACAAACTTACCATCAAGAACCGCTACCCACTACCGAGAATCGACGACTTATTTGATCAACTACAAGGCTCGTCTGTTTATTCAAAGATTGACTTACGTTCCGGGTATCATCAAATGCGGGTGAAAGAAGATGATATTCCAAAGACTGCTTTCAGAACACGTTACGGTCATTACGAGTTTATGGTCATGCCGTTTGGTTTAACTAATGCACCAGCTGTGTTCATGGACCTTATGAACCGAGTGTGTGGACCATACCTTGACAAGTTTGTCATTGTTTTCATTGATGACATACTTATTTACTCAAAGAATGACCAAGAACACGGTGAACATTTGAGAAAGGTGTTAGAAGTATTGAGGAAGGAAGAATTGTACGCTAAGTTTTCAAAGTGTGCATTTTGGTTGGAAGAAGTTCAATTCCTCGGTCACATAGTGAACAAAGAAGGTATTAAGGTGGATCCGGCAAAGATAGAAACTGTTGAAAAGTGGGAAACCCCGAAAACTCCGAAACACATACGCCAGTTTTTAGGACTAGCTGGTTACTACAGAAGGTTCATCCAAGACTTTTCCAGAATAGCAAAACCCTTGACTGCATTAACGCATAAAGGGAAGAAATTTGAATGGAATGATGAACAAGAGAAAGCGTTTCAGTTATTGAAGAAAAAGCTAACTACGGCACCTATATTGTCATTGCCTGAAGGGAATGATGATTTTGTGATTTATTGTGATGCATCAAAGCAAGGTCTCGGTTGTGTATTAATGCAACGAACGAAGGTGATTGCTTATGCGTCTAGACAATTGAAGATTCACGAACAAAATTATACGACGCATGATTTGGAATTAGGCGCGGTTGTTTTTGCATTAAAGACTTGGAGGCACTACTTATATGGGGTCAAAAGTATTATATATACCGACCACAAAAGTCTTCAACACATATTTAATCAGAAACAACTGAATATGAGGCAGCGTAGGTGGATTGAATTATTGAATGATTACGACTTTGAGATTCGTTACCACCCGGGGAAGGCAAATGTGGTAGCCGATGCCTTGAGCAGGAAGGACAGAGAACCCATTCGAGTAAAATCTATGAATATAATGATTCATAATAACATTACTACTCAAATAAAGGAGGCGCAACAAGGAGTTTTAAAAGAGGGAAATTTAAAGGATGAAATACCCAAAGGATCGGAGAAGCATCTTAATATTCGGGAAGACGGAACTCGGTATAGGGCTGAAAGGATTTGGGTACCAAAATTTGGAGATATGAGAGAAATGGTACTTAGAGAAGCTCATAAAACCAGATACTCAATACATCCTGGAACGGGGAAGATGTACAAGGATCTCAAGAAACATTTTTGGTGGCCGGGTATGAAAGCCGATGTTGCTAAATACGTAGGAGAATGTTTGACGTGTTCTAAGGTCAAAGCTGAGCATCAGAAACCATCAGGTCTACTTCAACAACCCGAAATCCCGGAATGGAAATGGGAAAACATTACCATGGATTTCATCACTAAATTGCCAAGGACTGCAAGTGGTTTTGATACTATTTGGGTAATAGTTGATCGTCTCACCAAATCAGCACACTTCCTACCAATAAGAGAAGAAGACAAGATGGAGAAGTTAGCACGACTATATTTGAAGGAAGTCGTCTCCAGACATGGAATACCAATCTCTATTATCTCTGATAGGGATGGCAGATTTATTTCAAGATTCTGGCAGACATTACAGCAAGCATTAGGAACTCGTCTAGACATGAGTACTGCCTATCATCCACAAACTGATGGGCAGAGCGAAAGGACGATACAAACGCTTGAAGACATGCTACGAGCATGTGTTATTGATTTCAGAAACAGTTGGGATCGACATCTACCGTTAGCAGAATTTTCCTACAACAACAGCTACCATTCAAGCATTGAGATGGCGCCGTTTGAAGCACTTTATGGTAGAAAGTGCAGGTCTCCGATTTGTTGGAGTGAGGTGGGGGATAGACAGATTACGGGTCCGGAGATTATACAAGAAACTACCGAGAAGATCATCCAAATTCAACAACGGTTGAAAACCGCCCAAAGTCGACAAAAGAGCTACGCTGACATTAAAAGAAAAGATATAGAATTTGAAATTGGAGAGATGGTCATGCTTAAAGTTTCACCTTGGAAAGGCGTTGTTCGATTTGGTAAACGAGGGAAATTAAATCCAAGGTATATTGGACCATTCAAGATTATTGATCGTGTCGGACCAGTAGCTTACCGACTTGAGTTACCTCAACAACTCGCGGCTGTACATAACACTTTCCACGTCTCGAATTTGAAGAAATGTTTTGCTAAAGAAGATCTCACTATTCCGTTAGATGAAATCCAAATCAACGAAAAACTCCAATTCATCGAAGAACCCGTCGAAATAATGGATCGTGAGGTTAAAAGACTTAAGCAAAACAAGATACCAATTGTTAAGGTTCGATGGAATGCTCGTAGAGGACCCGAGTTCACCTGGGAGCGTGAAGATCAGATGAAGAAGAAATACCCGCATCTATTTCCAGAAGATTCGTCAACACCTTCAACAGCTTAAAATTTCGGGACGAAATTTATTTAACGGGTAGGTACTGTAGTGACCCGAACTTTTCCATGTTTATATATATTAATTGAGATTGATGTTTACATGATTAAATGTTTCCAACATGTTAAGCAATCAAACTTGTTAAGACTTGATTAATTGAAATAGGTTTCATATAGACAATTGACCACCCAAGTTGACCGGTGATTCACGAACGTTAAAACTTGTAAAAAACTATATGATGACATATATATGGTTATATATATAGTTAACATGATATTATGATAAGTAAACATATCATTAATTATATTAACAATGAACTACATATGTAAAAACAAGACTACTAACTTAATGATTTTGAAACGAGACATATATGTAACGTTTATCGTTGTAACGACATTTAATGTATATATATCATATTAAGAGATATTCGTACATCATAATATCATGATAATATAATAATTTAAAATCTCTTTTGTTATTATAAACATTGGGTTAACAACATTTAACAAGATCGTTAACCTAAAGGTTTCAAAACAACACTTACATGTAACGACTAACGATGACTTAACGACTCAGTTAAAATGTATATACATGTAGTGTTTTAATATGTATTTATACACTTTTGAAAGACTTCAATACACTTATCAAAATACTTCTACTTAACAAAAATGCTTACAATTACATTCTCGTTCAGTTTCATCAACAATTCTACTCGTATGCACCCGTATTCGTACTCGTACAATACACAGCTTTTAGATGTATGTACTATTGGTATATACACTCCAATGATCAGCTCTTAGCAGCCCATGTGAGTCACCTAACACATGTGGGAACCATCATTTGGCAACTAGCATGAAATATCTCATAAGATTACAAAAATATGAGTAATCATTCATGACTTATTTACATGAAAACAAAATTACATATCCTTTATATCTAATCCATACACCAACGACCAAAAACACCTACAAACACTTTCATTCTTCAATTTTCTTCATCTAATTGAACTCTCTCAAGTTCTATCTTCAAGTTCTAAGTGTTCTTCATAAATTCCAAAAGTTCTAGTTTCATAAAATCAAGAATACTTTCAAGTTTGCTAGCTCACTTCCAATCTTGTAAGGTGATCATCCAACCTCAAGAAATCTTTGTTTCTTACAGTAGGTTATCATTCTAATACAAGGTAATAATCATATTCAAACTTTGGTTCAATTTCTATAACTATAACAATCTTATTTCAAGTGATGATCTTACTTGAACTTGTTTTCGTGTCATGATTTTGCTTCAAGAACTTTGAGCCATCCAAGGATCCATTGAAGCTAGATCCATTTTTCTCTTTTCCAGTAGGTTCATCCAAGGAACTTAAGGTAGTAATGATGTTCATAACATCATTCGATTCATACATATAAAGCTATCTTATTCGAAGGTTTAAACTTGTAATCACTAGAACATAGTTTAGTTAATTCTAAACTTGTTCGCAAACAAAAGTTAATCCTTCTAACTTGACTTTTAAAATCAACTAAACACATGTTCTATATCTATATGATATGCTAACTTAATGATTTAAAACCTGGAAACACGAAAAACACCATAAAACCGGATTTACGCCGTCGTAGTAACACCGCGGGCTATTTTGGGTTAGTTAATTAAAAACTATGATAAACTTTGATTTAAAAGTTGTTATTCTGAGAAAATGATTTTTATTATGAACATGAAACTATATCCAAAAATTATGGTTAAACTCAAAGTGGAAGTATGTTTTCTAAAATGGTCATCTAGACGTCGTTCTTTCGACTGAAATGACTACCTTTACAAAAACGACTTGTAACTTATTTTTCCGACTAGAAACCTATACTTTTTTTGTTTAGATTCATAAAATAGAGTTCAATATGAAACCATAGCAATTTGATTCACTCAAAACGGATTTAAAATGAAGAAGTTATGGGTAAAACAAGATTGGATAATTTTTCTCATTTTAGCTACGTGAAAATTGGTAACAAATCTATTCCAACCATAACTTAATCAACTTGTATTATATATTATGTAATCTTGAGATACCATAGACACGTATACAATGTTTCGACCTATCATGTCGACACATCTATATATATTTCGGAACAACCATAGACACTCTATATGTGAATGTTGGAGTTAGCTATACAGGGTTGAGGTTGATTCCAAAATATATATAGTTTGAGTTGTGATCAATACTGAGATACGTATACACTGGGTCGTGGATTGATTCAAGATAATATTTATCGATTTATTTCTGTACATCTAACTGTGGACAACTAGTTGTAGGTTACTAACGAGGACAGCTGACTTAATAAACTTAAAACATCAAAATATATTAAAAGTGTTGTAAATATATTTTGAACATACTTTGATATATATGTATATATTGTTATAGGTTCGTGAATCAACCAGTGGCCAAGTCTTACTTCCCGACGAAGTAAAAATCTGTGAAAGTGAGTTATAGTCCCACTTTTAAAATCTAATATTTTGGGATGAGAATACATGCAGGTTTTATAAATGATTTACAAAATAGACACAAGTACGTGAAACTACATTCTATGGTTGAATTATCGAAATCGAATATGCCCCTTTTTATTAAGTCTGGTAATCTAAGAATTAGGGAACAGACACCCTAATTGACGCGAATCCTAAAGATAGATCTATTGGGCCTAACAAACCCCATCCAAAGTACCGGATGCTTTAGTACTTCGAAATTTATATCATATCTGAAGGGTGTCCCGGAATGATGGGGATATTCTTATATATGCATCATGTTATTGTCGGTTACCAGGTGTTCACCATATGAATGATTTTTATCTCTATGTATGGGATGTGTATTGAAATATGAAATCTTGTGGTCTATTGTTACGATTTGATATATATAGATTAAACCTATAACTCACCAACATTTTTGTTGACGTTTTAAGCATGTTTATTCTCAGGTGATTATTAAGAGCTTCCGCTGTCGCATACTTAAATAAGGACAAGATTTGGATCCATGCTTGTATGATATTGTGTAAAAACTGCATTCAAGAAACTTATTTTGTTGTAACATATTTGTATTGTAAACCATTATGTAATGGTCGTGTGTAAACAGGATATTTTAGATTATCATTATTTGATAATCTACGTAAAGCTTTTAAACCTTTATTGATGAAATAAAGGTTATGGTTTGTTTAAAAATGAATGCAGTCTTTGAAAAACGTCTCATATAGAGGTCAAAACCTCGCAACGAAATCAATTAATATGGAACGTTTTTAATCAATAAGAACGGGACATTTCAAATAGTACATACATCTAAAAGCTGTGTATTGTACGAGTACGAATACAGGTGCATACGAGTAGAATTGTTGATGAAACTGAACGAGGATGTAATTGTAAGCATTTTTGTTAAGTAGAAGTATTTTGATAAGTGTATTGAAGTCTTTCAAAAGTGTATAAATACATATTAAAACACTACATGTATATACATTTTAACTGAGTCGTTAAGTCATCGTTAGTCGTTACATGTAAGTGTTGTTTTGAAACCTTTAGGTTAACGATCTTGTTAAATGTAGTTAACCCAATGTTTATAATATCAAATGAGATTTTAAATTATTATATTATCATGATATTATCATGTATGAATATCTCTTAATATGATATATATACATTAAATGTCTTTACAACGATAATCGTTACATATATGTCTCGTTTAAAAATCATTAAGTTAGTAGTCTTGTTTTTACATATGTAGTTCATTGTTAATATACTTAATGATATGTTTACTTATCATAGTATCATGTTAACTATATATATATCCATATATATGTCATCATATAGTTTTTACAAGTTTTAACGTTCGTGAATCACCGGTCAACTTGGGTGGTCAATTGTCTATATGAAACATATTTCAATTAATCAAGTCTTAACAAGTTTGATTGCTTAACATGTTGGAAACATTTAATCATGTAAATATAAATCTCAATTAATATATATAAACATGGAAAAGTTCGGGTCACTACAGTACCTACCCGTTAAATAAATTTCGTCCCGAAATTTTAAGCTGTTGAAGGTGTTGACGAATCTTCTGGAAATAGATGCGGGTATTTCTTCTTCATCTGATCTTCACGCTCCCAGGTGAACTCGGGTCCTCTACGAGCATTCCATCGAACCTTAACAATTGGTATCTTGTTTTGCTTAAGTCTTTTAACCTCACGATCCATTATTTCGACGGGTTCTTCGATGAATTGAAGTTTTTCGTTGATTTGGATTTCATCTAACGGAATAGTGAGATCTTCTTTAGCAAAACATTTCTTTAAATTCGAGACGTGGAAAGTGTTATGTACAGCCGCGAGTTGTTGAGGTAACTCTAGTCGGTAAGCTACTGGTCCGATACGATCAATAATCTTGAATGGTCCAATATACCTTGGATTTAATTTCCCTCGTTTACCAAATCGAACAACGCCTTTCCAAGGTGCAACTTTAAGCATGACCATCTCTCCAATTTCAAATTCTATATCTTTTCTTTTAATGTCAGCGTAGCTCTTTTGTCGACTTTGGGCGGTTTTTAACCGTTGTTGAATTTGGATGATCTTCTCGGTAGTTTCTTGTATAATCTCCGGACCCGTAATCTGTCTATCCCCCACTTCACTCCAACAAATCGGAGACCTGCACTTTCTACCATAAAGTGCTTCAAACGGCGCCATCTCAATGCTTGAATGGTAGCTGTTGTTGTAGGAAAATTCTGCTAACGGTAGATGTCGATCCCAACTGTTTCCGAAATCAATAACACATGCTCGTAGCATGTCTTCAAGCGTTTGTATCGTCCTTTCGCTCTGCCCATCAGTTTGTGGATGATAGGCAGTACTCATGTCTAGACGAGTTCCTAATGCTTGCTGTAATGTCTGCCAGAATCTTGAAATAAATCTGCCATCCCTATCAGAGATAATAGAGATTGGTATTCCATGTCTGGAGATGACTTCCTTCAAATACAGTCGTGCTAACTTCTCCATCTTGTCATCTTCTCTTATTGGCAAGAAGTGTGCTGATTTGGTGAGACGGTCAACTATTACCCAAATAGTATCAAAACCACTTGCAGTCCTTGGCAATTTAGTGATGAAATCCATGGTAATGTTTTCCCATTTCCATTCCGGGATTTCGGGTTGTTGAAGTAGACCTGATGGTTTCTGATGCTCAGCTTTGACCTTAGAACACGTCAAACATTCTCCTACGTATTTAGCAACATCGGCTTTCATACCCGGCCACCAAAAATGTTTCTTGAGATCCTTGTACATCTTCCCCGTTCCAGGATGTATTGAGTATCTGGTTTTATGAGCTTCTCTAAGTACCATTTCTCTCATATCTCCAAATTTTGGTACCCAAATCCTTTCAGCCCTATACCGGGTTCCGTCTTCCCGAATATTAAGATGCTTCTCCGATCCTTTGGGTATTTCATCCTTTAAATTTCCCTCTTTTAAAACTCCTTGTTGCGCCTCCTTTATTTGAGTAGTAATGTTATTATGAATCATTATATTCATAGATTTTACTCGAATGGGCTCTCTGTCCTTCCTGCTCAAGGCATCGGCTACCACATTTGCCTTCCCCGGGTGGTAACGAATCTCAAAGTCGTAATCATTCAATAATTCAATCCACCTACGCTGCCTCATATTCAGTTGTTTCTGATTAAATATGTGTTGAAGACTTTTGTGGTCGGTATATATAATACTTTTGACCCCATATAAGTAGTGCCTCCAAGTCTTTAATGCAAAAACAACCGCGCCTAATTCCAAATCATGCGTCGTATAATTTTGTTCGTGAATCTTCAATTGTCTAGACGCATAAGCAATCACCTTCGTTCGTTGCATTAATACACAACCGAGACCTTGCTTTGATGCATCACAATAAATCACAAAATCATCATTCCCTTCAGGCAATGACAATATAGGTGCCGTAGTTAGCTTTTTCTTCAATAACTGAAACGCTTTCTCTTGTTCATCATTCCATTCAAATTTCTTCCCTTTATGCGTTAATGCAGTCAAGGGTTTTGCTATTCTGGAAAAGTCTTGGATGAACCTTCTGTAGTAACCAGCTAGTCCTAAAAACTGGCGTATGTGTTTCGGAGTTTTCGGGGTTTCCCACTTTTCAACAGTTTCTATCTTTGCCGGATCCACCTTAATACCTTCTTTGTTCACTATGTGACCGAGGAATTGAACTTCTTCCAACCAAAATGCACACTTTGAAAACTTAGCGTACAATTCTTCCTTCCTCAATACTTCTAACACCTTTCTCAAATGTTCACCGTGTTCTTGGTCATTCTTTGAGTAAATAAGTATGTCATCAATGAAAACAATGACAAACTTGTCAAGGTATGGTCCACACACTCGGTTCATAAGGTCCATGAACACAGCTGGTGCATTAGTTAAACCAAACGGCATGACCATAAACTCGTAATGACCGTAACGTGTTCTGAAAGCAGTCTTTGGAATATCATCTTCTTTCACCCGCATTTGATGATACCCGGAACGTAAGTCAATCTTTGAATAAACAGACGAGCCTTGTAGTTGATCAAATAAGTCATCGATTCTCGGTAGTGGGTAGCGGTTCTTGATGGTAAGTTTGTTCAACTCTCGGTAGTCGATACACAACCTGAATGTACCATCTTTCTTCTTGACAAACAAAACAGGAGCTCCCCACGGTGATGTGCTTGGTCGAATGAAACCACGCTCTAAAAGTTCTTGTAATTGGCTTTGTAGTTCTTTCATCTCACTGGGTGCGAGTCTGTAAGGAGCACGAGCTATTGGTGCAGCTCCTGGTACAAGATCTATTTGAAATTCAACGGATCGATGTGGGGGTAATCCCGGTAATTCTTTCGGAAATACATCAGGAAATTCTTTTGCGACGGGAACATCATTGATGCTCTTTTCTTCAGTTTGTACTTTCTCGACGTGTGCTAGAACAGCATAGCAACCTTTTCTTATTATTTTTTGTGCCTTCAAATTACTAATAAGATGTAGCTTCGTGTTGCCCTTTTCTCCGTACACCATTAAGGGTTTTCCTTTTTCTCGTATAATGCGAATTGCATTTTTGTAACAAACGATCTCCGCTTTCACTTCTTTCAACCAGTCCATACCGATTATCACATCAAAACTCCCTAACTCTACTGGTATCAAATCAATCTTAAATGTTTCGCTAACCAGTTTAATTTCTCGATTCCGACATATATTATCTGCTGAAATTAATTTACCATTTGCTAATTCGAGTAAAAATTTACTATCCAAAGGCGTCAATGGACAACTTAATTTAGCACAAAAATCTCTACTCATATAGCTTTTATCCGCACCCGAATCAAATAAAACGTAAGCAGATTTATTATCAATAAGAAACGTACCCGTAACAAGCTCCGGGTCTTCCTGTGCCTCTGCCGCATTAATATTGAAAACTCTTCCACGGCCTTGTCCATTCGTGTTCTCCTGGTTCGGGCAATTTCTAATAATGTGGCCCGGTTTTCCACATTTATAACAAACTACATTGGCATAACTTGCTCCGACACTACTTGCTCCGCCATTACTCATTCCGACACCATTTGTTCCTTTCGTTCTATTAACCCCTGGTCCGTAGACCTCACACTTCGCCGCGCTATGACCATTTCTTTTACACTTGTTGCAAAATTTGGTGCAGAACCCCGAGTGATTCTTTTCACACCTTTGGCATAGCTGCTTCTGATTGTTGTTGTTGTTGCGGTTATTATTGTTGTTGGGATGATTGTTGTAGTTGCTGTTGTTGTTGTTGTTGTTGTTGTTGGGCCATTTGTTGTAGTTGCGATTGATGTTGCGATTGTTGGGATAATTGTTGCGATTATTGTTGTAATTGCTGTTGTTGTTGTATTGGTGATTCTTATCACCGTTTTCCTCCCACTTTCTTTTGACTTGCTTCACATTGGCCTCTTCAGCAGTCTGTTCTTTAATTCTTTCTTCAATTTGGTTCACGAGTTTGTGAGCCATTCTACATGCCTGTTGTATGGAGGCGGGCTCGTGTGAACTTATATCTTCTTGGATTCTTTCCAGTAATCCTTTCACAAACGCGTCGATCTTCTCTTCCTCATCTTCGAATGCTCCCGGACACAATAGGCACAATTCTGTGAATCGTTTTTCGTACGTGGTAATATCAAATCCTTGGGTTCGTAACCCTCTAAGTTCTGTCTTGAGCTTATTGACCTCGGTTCTGGGACGGTACTTCTCGTTCATCAAGTGCTTGAATGCTGACCACGGTAGTGCGTACGCATCGTCTTGTCCCACTTGCTCTAGATAGGTATTCCACCATGTTAACGCAGAACCTGTGAAGGTATGCGTAGCGTACTTTACTTTGTCCTCTTCAGTACACTTACTTATGGCAAACACCGATTCGACCTTCTCGGTCCACCGTTTCAATCCGATCGGTCCTTCGGTTCCATCAAATTCCAAAGGTTTGCAGGCAGTGAATTCTTTGTAGGTGCATCCTACACGATTTCCTGTACTGCTAGATCCAAGGTTATTGTTGGTATGTAGCGCAGCCTGTACTGCGGCTATGTTTGAAGCTAGAAAAGTACGGAATTCCTCTTCATTCATATTCACGGTGTGTCGAGTAGTCGGTGCCATTTCCTTCAAAATAGTTAAATGGAACAAGTTAATCATACAGAATATTAAGAGTAGTTAATAGTATTTCGTAGCATAATATGAACTCATTTATAAAAGCTTTTTCTTCATATTAGCGTTTTATAAGTTTAAATTCGGGTAGTACCTACCCGTTAAGTTCATACTTAGTAGCTAATATACAATTCAACTACTACAATTCTATATGAAAAACTGATTATAATAATATTTCGCGTTCAAACTTTTATACAATATTTTACAAACTTACAATACCGCTTATTTTACATAAAGCATGAAATATAGCACACAATAACTTTGATACAAGATAGTTGTGAAGATAATTCTAGCTAGTACACAAGTCGTTCAGCAAAGGCAATAAAGACACGTAATTCATACGTCCAGAAACAAGTCATGCATTCTGGTTTTACTTGGACTACTTCCCATCCTTGGTCTTGTGCAACATAACCGTTATGGCCGTTGATAAGACAGCGTGTTGTAACGTCGTCAAAGGGACGAGGGTTACGTAATGTCCAACAGTCCCGTAATAATCTAAAAACCTCATTTCTTACCCCAATTACCGACTCCGTCACTTGTGGAAATGTTTTGTTTAATAGTTGTAGCCCGATGTTCTTGTTCTCACTTTGGTGAGAAGCGAACATTACTAATCCGTAAGCATAACATGCTTCTTTATGTTGCATGTTAGCCGCTTTTTCTAAATCACGAAGTCCAATATTCGGATATATTGAGTCAAAATAATTTCTTAACCCGTTGCGTAAAATAGCATTTGGGTTCCCCGCAATATATGCGTCAAAGTAAACACATCGTAACTTATGGGTTTCCCAATGTGATATCCCCCATCTTTCAAACGAAAGTCTCTTATAAACCAAGACATTCTTGGAACGTTCTTCGAATGCCTTACAAACTGATCTCGCCTTAAATAGTTGTGCCGAGGAATTCTGGCCGACTCTAGACAAGATTTCATCAATCATGTCTCCGGGTAGGTCTCTTAAAATATTGGGTTGTCTATCCATTTTGTGTTTTTAAACTGTAAAATAGACAAGAGTTAGATTCATAAAAAAATACTTATTAATACAAGCAATTTTTACATATATCATAAAGCATACGAACACTATATTACATATATTACACCACACGAATACAACTATCTTATTCCGACTAGCTCGTTTCTTCTTCTTCGGTTTTATTTCGTTTTGCCAAGTTTCTAGGGATATATGATGTTCCCCTAATACGAGCCGTCGTTGTCCACATTGGTTTAGAAAAACCTGGTGGTTTAGAGGTTCCCGGGTCATTGTTACAACTTAAGGACTTCGGGCGTTGACGATACATATAAAGTTCATCGGGGTTGGAATTAGATTTCTCTATTTTTATGCCCTTTCCCTTATTATTTTCTTTTGCCTTTTTAAATTTAGTTGGGGTAATTTCTATAACATCATCGGAATTCTCGTCGGAATCCGATTCATCGGAGAAATGGTAATCCTCCCAATATTTTGCTTCCTTGGCGGAAACACCATTGACCATAATTAACCTTGGTCGGTTGGTTGAGGATTTTCTTTTACTTAACCGTTTTATTATTTCCCCCGCCGGTTCTATTTCTTCATCCGGTTCCGATTCTTCTTCCGGTTCCGACTCTTCTTCCGGTTCCTCTTCGGGAACTTGTGAATCAGTCCACGAATCATTCCAATTTACATTTGACTCTTCATTATTATTAGGTGAGTCAATGGGACTTGTTCTAGAGGTAGACATCTATCACATAATATCAAACGCGTTAAGAGATTAATATATCACATAATATTCACATGTTAAAAATATATAGTTTCCAACAAAATTTGTTAAGCAATCATTTTTCAAGTAAACACGGTCGAAGTCCAGACTCACTAATGCATCCTAACAAACTCGATAAGACACACTAATGAAAAATTCTGGTTCTCTAAGACCAACGCTCGGATACCAACTGAAATGTCCCGTTCTTATTGATTAAAAATGTTCCATATTAATTGATTTCGTTGCGAGGTTTTGACCTCTATATGAGACGTTTTTCAAAGACTGCATTCATTTTTAAAACAAACCATAACCTTTATTTCATAAATAAAGGTTTAAAAAGCTTTACGTAGATTATCAAATAATGATAATCTAAAATATCCTGTTTACACACGACCATTACATAATGGTTTACAATACAAATATGTTACATCGAAATCAGTTTCTTGAATGCAGTTTTTACACAATATCATACAAACATTGACTCCAAATCTTGTCCTTATTTTAGTATGCAACAGCGGAAGCTCTTAATATTCACCTGAGAATAAACATGCTTTAAACGTCAACAAAAATGTTGGTGAGTTATAGGTTTAACCTATATATATCAAATCGTAACAATAGACCACAAGATTTCATATTTCAATACACATCCCATAGATAGAGATAAAAATCATTCATATGGTGAACACCTGGTAACCGACATTAACAAGATGCATATATAAGAATATCCCCATCATTCCGGGACACCCTTCGGATATGATATAAATTTCGAAGTACTAAAGCATCCGGTACTTTGGATGGGGTTTGTTAGGCCCAATAGATCTATCTTTAGGATTCGCGTCAATTAGGGTGTCTGTTCCCTAATTCTTAGATTACCAGACTTAATAAAAAGGGGCATATTCGATTTCGATAATTCAACCATAGAATGTAGTTTCACGTACTTGTGTCTATTTTGTAAATCATTTATAAAACCTGCATGTATTCTCATCCCAAAAATATTAGATTTTAAAAGTGAGACTATAACTCACTTTCACAGATTTTTACTTCGTCGGGAAGTAAGACTTGGCCACTGGTTGATTCACGAACCTATAACAATATATACATATATATCAAAGTATGTTCAAAATATATTTATAACACTTTTAATATATTTTGATGTTTTAAGTTTATTAAGTCAGCTGTCCTCGTTAGTAACCTACAACTAGTTGTCCACAGTTAGATGTACAGAAATAAATCGATAAATATTATCTTGAATCAATCCACGACCCAGTGTATACGTATCTCAGTATTGATCACAACTCAAACTATATATATTTTGGAATCAACCTCAACCCTGTATAGCTAACTCCAACATTCACATATAGAGTGTCTATGGTTGTTTCGAAATATATATAGATGTGTCGACATGATAGGTCGAAACATTGTATACGTGTCTATGGTATCTCAAGATTACATAATATACAATACAAGTTGATTAAGTTATGGTTGGAATAGATTTGTTACCAATTTTCACGTAGCTAAAATGAGAAAAATTATCCAATCTTGTTTTACCCATAACTTCTTCATTTTAAATCCGTTTTGAGTGAATCAAATTGCTATGGTTTCATATTGAACTCTATTTTATGAATCTAAACAGAAAAGTATAGGTTTATAGTCGGAAAAATAAGTTACAAGTCGTTTTTGTAAAGGTAGTCATTTCAGTCGAAAGAACGACGTCTAGATGACCATTTTAGAAAACATACTTCCACTTTGAGTTTAATCATAATTTTTGGATATAGTTTCATGTTCATAATAAAAATCATTTTCTCAGAATAACAACTTTAAAATCAAAGTTTATCATAGTTTTTAATTAACTAACCCAAAACAGCCCGCGATGTTACTACGACGGCGTAAATCCGGTTTTACGGTGTTTTTCGTGTTTCCAGGTTTTAAATCATTAAGTTAGCATATCATATAGATATAGAACATGTGTTTAGTTGATTTTAAAAGTCAAGTTAGAAGGATTAACTTTTGTTTGCGAACAAGTTTAGAATTAACTAAACTATGTTCTAGTGATTACAAGTTTAAACCTTCGAATAAGATAGCTTTATATGTATGAATCGAATGATGTTATGAACATCATTACTACCTTAAGTTCCTTGGATAAACCTACTGGAAAAGAGAAAAATGGATCTAGCTTCAATGGATCCTTGGATGGCTCGAAGTTCTTGAAGCAGAATCATGACACGAAAACAAGTTCAAGTAAGATCATCACTTGAAATAAGATTGTTATAGTTATAGAAATTGAACCAAAGTTTGAATATGATTATTACCTTGTATTAGAATGATAACCTACTGTAAGAAACAAAGATTTCTTGAGGTTGGTTGATCACCTTACAAGATTGGAAGTGAGCTAGCAACTTGAAAGTATTCTTGATTTTATGAAACTAGAACTTTTGGAATTTATGAAGAACACTTAGAACTTGAAGATAGAACTTGAGAGAGATCAATTAGATGAAGAAAATTGAAGAATGAAAGTGTTTATAGGTGTTTTTGGTCGTTGGTGTATGGATTAGATATAAAGGATATGTAATTTTGTTTTCATGTAAATAAGTCATGAATGATTACTCATATTTTTGTAATTTTATGAGATATTTCATGCTAGTTGCCAAATGATGGTTCCCACATGTGTTAGGTAACTCACATGGGCTGCTAAGAGCTGATCATTGGAGTGTATATACCAATAGTACATACATCTAAAAGCTGTGTATTGTACGAGTACGAATACAGGTGCATACGAGTAGAATTGTTGATGAAACTGAACGAGGATGTAATTGTAAGCATTTTTGTTAAGTAGAAGTATTTTGATAAGTGTATTGAAGTCTTTCAAAAGTGTATAAATACATATTAAAACACTACATGTATATACATTTTAACTGAGTCGTTAAGTCATCGTTAGTCGTTACATGTAAGTGTTGTTTTGAAACCTTTAGGTTAACGATCTTGTTAAATGTTGTTAACCCAATGTTTATAATATCAAATGAGATTTTAAATTATTATATTATCATGATATTATCATGTATGAATATCTCTTAATATGATATATATACATTAAATGTCTTTACAACGATAATCGTTACATATATGTCTCGTTTAAAAATCATTAAGTTAGTAGTCTTGTTTTTACATATGTAGTTCATTGTTAATATACTTAATGATATGTTTACTTATCATAGTATCATGTTAACTATATATATATCCATATATATGTCATCATATAGTTTTTACAAGTTTTAACGTTCGTGAATCACCGGTCAACTTGGGTGGTCAATTGTCTATATGAAACATATTTCAGTTAATCAAGTCTTAACAAGTTTGATTGCTTAACATGTTGGAAACATTTAATCATGTAAATATCAATCTCAATTAATATATATAAACATGGAAAAGTTCGGGTCACTACAAACTCAAGCTAAGTACTGATGATAATTGCATGATTCAACTAGATCCAATTAATGCAAGGTTATGGGAATTTGTAAGTGTTGATTGATTATAAGAACATCTAGTAGGGATACTTGTCCAAAGTTTGAACACAATTAGACCGTAAGTGAACAAAAGAACAATCTAAATGCTTCAAGTGGATCAAGCAAGTGTGCATGCTTTTAGTATTGATAATTACTTAATCATTTCTATGTGACGACCCGGGAATTTCCGACCAAATTTAAACTTGATCTTTAAATGATTTCGACACGATAAGAAAAATCTGTATTGTTTAGTCTAAAAACTTCTTGAACTGTTACATAGATTCATTTGACCTTTGATTATACCCGACGATTCACGAACAATTGTTTGTAAATAAATAGGTATATATAAATGTAAGTAAATGTATATTAACTTGGAATTATAAAATATAATATAATCAGTAGAAATAAATATGTAAAATAAGATATAAAATAAATAAGTTTAATTAAAATGAATAAATATATATACATATATAACCTATAATTAGTTGTAATATATAAATATTAAATAAATGTTAATATATATTATATTAAATGTAATTACAAATTTATTTGTTATATTCAATATTATTAATATTGTTAGAATTTATTATATGAAAATTGATACATTTGAGTTATTACAATTACTAATATTATTGTATCATTGATAACATAATTATTATTATTGTAACCAGTAGTAAAGATGCAATCTTAATTATTATGATTAATAATAATGATATTATTGGAAATAAATATTATATTGAACATTAAGAATAATTAATAAGATTATTAGTATCATTGTTATAATTATTATTATAAGTTTTATTATTTATTATCAATGTAATTATTGTTATTATTATTGATATTATCATTATTAATATTAGTATTTTTTTTATTATTTGTAATCTTATCCAAATTAATAATATAAATGGGTTGTTATTAATAATTTGATATCAAAAACTTACTTAATATAACCCTTATATAAATATAGATATACTACGTATTTAAATACATAACAGATATAAGTGTATATAATAGATAATAATTAAACACAGGTTATAAAATATAGATATATTATGATACAGCTGTAACACCTAATGTTTATCTATCACCATCAATTTGATTTATGTTTCTGCTCACGATCAGTATATTAACTACTCCATATTCGAATTCTAAATGAGTTAAAACAAATTATGTTAAGTGTGATTGTCTGCTTTTTAATTTTTAATTTTTATTTTCCCTGTTCATGAATTTATCTAAGGTAAATTGTGTCGACTGACCCACTTTCCATTATAAAATATTTAGTTGTTCATTGTATTGAGGAATTCAATCGATTATCCACCAAAAATATCAACTTACAACAACCTGTATATGTTTATAGCTGTTAAAGTATTTTTTTTTTTTTACAGCTCGACACCCTGTTTCAATACGTTCAAATCAAAACAACTAGAAAATGAATCAAAGTGCAAAATCTATAAACGTAGAAGTAATATGAATCTCCTGGTCAAGTTGTCTGTAAAATTTCAGGTATCAATTCCTCGAATTGATCTTGAATTTTGGAGACAAAAGAATTAAAATAAAAAGTCAAACGAATCAATTTCCTTAAATTTTGAATCTGTTTTAATGTTTTATGTACAATTGATGATGTCTAAAGTTTTTATAGATGATTTAAGACATCTTCCCTGTTATAATCATAAGCTAAAAGAGATTCAAATATCGAAAATGGATTTCGAGTTCTTCGTGAATCAAACAGCAGGTTTTGATAAAAATTTATTTATTTATTTTTACTGAATCTATTAATTTAAATTCATAGATTTTAAATCGTTCTGTTTAATAAAAGAAACATAGTTTGATTGGGTTGTTTAATACGATTTTGGGATTGGGTTGAACTAATGAAGAAGATGAAGTGGAATTATATATACGGGTTATAAATATTCCTGGATCGTACGTTAACAGAAAGACAGTGTAGCTTGGATGGTTTGGGTGTTGGGTCGGTTAACAAGAGGTCGCGGGTTCGAGTCCCGGCGGGTGCATTCTTTTTATTGAGTTTCTCTTCAAAGGTTAATTTATTTTATTTTTATGATCATTATTATCATTTATATTATTATTATTGTGTTAATTATTATTATCACTAAAATTAATATTATGAGTATTTTTTTTAACATGACTATTATTATTATTACCATCATTGTTGTTGTCGTTATTATTATTATTATTATTATTATTATTATTATTATTATTATTATTATTATTATTATTATTATTATTATTATTATTATTATTATTATTATTATTATGAATATCATTATTATTATTATGAATATGATTATTATTATTATTGTAATTATGAAAATAACACAAATATTAATATTAGATTTAGTATCAATTTATAATTATTAGAAGTATTATTAGTATTATTAAGATAATTACGATTACGAAAATAAAAGTATAAATGACATCATTAAAGTTATAAGCCTGAAAATAAAGATTATATATATATAAATATATATTTAATACACATAACTTAACTATATTATATAACGATATATAAAATGAAAATATATATAATGAAACTTATAAATCTACTATATAAATGAATTACATCATTAATAATAATATAATTGTTCGATCACAATTATACGTTTTAATATATATACAAATGATATAGGTTCGTGAATCTGAGGCCAACCCCGCATTGTTCAATATAGTCATATGTATTTTTACTACAAAATACATTCAGTGAGTTTCATTTGCTCCCTTTTTAATTGCTTTTGCAATATATATTTTTGGGCTGAGAATACATGCGCTGTTTTATAAATGTTTTACGAAATAGGCACAAGTACTAAAACTAATTCTATGTGGGTTTAAACCAGAAATATACCCTTAGCTTGGTAACATTAAACTACTTGTCTATGTACGGTAGGCGCGAATCCTAAAGATAGATCTATTGGGCCTGACAAACCCCATCCTGACTATGGGATGCTTTAGTACTTCGAGGTTATTTTAAACACACCTGGTCTGGTGTACTTCAGAGGGTAAAACATGAACGTTAAGGCTTGTTACCGGGTGCCTACAGCTTATAGAACACTTTTATACGCTTGCGAGTGTACATATATTTATAAATGGAAATCTTGTGGTCTATTAATATATTGAAATGATTGTTATGATAAACCTATGAACTCACCAACCTTTTGGTTGACACTTTTAAGCATGTTTATTCTCAGGTATGAAAGAAATCTTCCGCTGTGCATTTGCTCATATTAAAGACCTTATTTGGAGTCGATCATCGCAATGGGACCAAATGTCGGTGACTTCATTCGGATGGATTAGGACGGGTCCTTTCAGTTGGTATCAGAGCGGTGGTCTTAGCTAACCAGGTCTTGCATTAGTGTGTCTAACTGATAGTTGATTAGATGCATTAGTGAGTCTGAACTTCGACCGTGTTTGCATGTCAGAAGTTTTGCTTATCATTCCGTATCGAAAATTTCCTGCTTATCATTCTTAGGGAATCACTTGCTTATCATACTTAATCTAGACATATCATACTACCTGGATTGCATGAATAGTGTATAGAAAAAATTCATATCTTAGCGTATCTGCTAATTCATATCCTAGCATATCTGTTACTGTAAACTTTGCTTAACATATTCCGTAGATTCCTCCGTAACTTATGGGATTTTAGTATTATATATGTATATGTAAATTATGTATTGCAGGATACTAATCTACATCCTATAATCTATTTCTTATCGAAAATCCTACATCTGATCGTACGAGATGAATCCCTCAACCAGTTCGAATTCCTCGGATTCTGACAGCTATTCTAATATGGAGTTTCACCAAAGCTCCGAAAGTAGTGTCACCAGAATGAATCAACCAATCATCCATCCCCAATTCATCTGATGGGTTCGTAGCCTACTTAATTATTGGAGACAAGAAGAAGGTGATCCCTTCCACCAACCGAATTCTCCTCTGGGTAAAGAACCTGAAGCGCTTACCGGTGAACCTGTCCGAAACACCATTATCTCTCTCATTTCCAGAGTATCTCGTCACGATCATATACTATACCAAATTCTAGATCTTATTTATCCGCTCGTCCGAACCGACAGTCACCCCGGTGTAATAGAAGAAGTCAACGAGCTTCGAGCGCGGGTAGCGGCCTTAGAGAATATGGTGCAAAGGTTACGAACACCATCAGCTGCACCAGCAACATAACCAGTACCATCATCACCGGCACCAACAGTACGATCAATATCATTACTGGCACCAACAGTACCACCATCAACAGCAACATCCGCATTCCACACCTCAACATCACAATCTTTACCTTGAACATCAATATCATACGCACCATAAATATCAAGGAATACCGACAACAAAAACCGATGAAGTATTGATCCATAACTTCATTAGTATTATGCGAAGAATATGTGGTTCCTAATAGTTTTAGAGATTACTTATTCTGGCTCAAACCAAAAATCATATGAGTTTAATATCACATTAACTCATTAAATCCATGATTACATCTGAAGAAAATATATATGTATATATGTTTTCATAAAAATTGTAATTAAAAATTCTTTTGTACAAACTAATAATGGTGAAAATATTTTAACGGGTAGGTAATACCCGAGGAATATTTAGTTTCACATTAATAAGTTACACTGTACATTCTTCGAATCTGATTCAACAGTCATTTACTATCCTACTTACATCCACATATATATGAATTCGTTCACCACAGAATAACCATTTTCATTCAATTTCATATTTGGATTTTGATCTATCAGAATTCAACAAGTGGCATAATGAAGAAAATATTGGACAAAATAAAATTTGTTAGAAACAAACAATTTAACTATAAGAAGAATTTTGCTAAGAATCCACGCTAACTGTTCCTAGCTAACTGTTCCCAGCTAACTGATTACATTTTATTTATCACTGTTTATTTATCGCAATTTAATTATCTCAATTTTATTTATCGTCATTTAATTTCTGTTATTTATTTTACGCACTTTAAATATCGGGACATGTATACAAGGTTTTGACATATCATATCGACGCATCTATATATATTATTTGGAATCACCATAGACACTCTATATGCAGTAATGATCGAGTTCTCTATATAGGGTTGAGGTTGATTCTCAAATAATATATATACTTTGAGTTATGATCGAGTCTGAGAAATGTACACGGGTCACGATACGTATTAATTAATTCGAATATTATAAATTAAACTATATATGAATTATTGGACTGTTAACTGTGGACTATCGACTAAGGACTGCCATTATTGGACAATTAAAATGGATTAAAATATTGATTATAACATATGAAACTAAACAATTCTTCAAGTTTGCCACTTGATTTCATCTTAAACCTCATTTGAATCTTGACGATTCCAATCCATGTTCAAACCTCTCGTGATTCTTGAAAATACCTCGATCGAGAGGATGAACCAGCCGCACTTCATCTACGGAAGAAAAGATTGATGCATATAGTTATGCACCCGAAAAACCCTTGGAAAACTGAGTAAACGTTTAACACATAACTGTGCTAATTCCTTTAGTGTTATTATTACCCAAAATAATTTGGTAATCCCTTTCAAAGTAGCAAATTTTGTCACAGCTCTAGCAAATCAACTCCGACTTTTCATCCGAAATAACAGTATTATAACCTTGATATATATGCGTACTCTTTATTGCTACTGGGGAACCTTTTATATTCCACCATATTACCATCAGCGTTTAATCATCTAAAAACACAATTCTCCTGAAACCACCTCGGTTTGATAACCGATGACCCAGATCCGTTAACTTTGAAAATGCTGACGAAGCAGCATGTTGTAGATGGTCTTAATAGCCAAAAGTTGATGATAAAGAAGGAAGTGTTAGGAACGCACGATAGAAAATTGGTACTGAAAATCGGATTAAGCACACCATGAAAGAGACCAAGGACAAATACAAGGACCAAACCCTATATTCAAAGAATCCAGGTAATTCTGAATCCGCCTAAATCTTTAGAGAATATCTTGCTCCTAAGTCATGTTAAAATCTTGCGAAAAATTTTTCTTCATCAACCTTCGAACCTAGAAATTCCAAAATATCATCCTAAATATCTTCGATATTTCTGAGAATATTTTCATAAAAAAATTCTTGTCCGAAATTATATACCTCTTCGTGTTTTCTGTATTTCATTATATTGGAAACTTCTGTAAAATCTAAGTATAAATTATGAATGAATTACGGAGAAGTGTTGGGAATTGAAGCATGAGTTAGTATAATATAATGGTGCTTGGCCAACGTGATTATATTACAGTAAGTCATGCTGAGTTTCTAATGAAACGTGATGATGGTTCATAGTAGATTATACTATTATCATGTGTCATGTTACATAACTCTTTCATTCTAATTAACCTCTGAACATATCAAGAAATATATTCTTGATAATTCTATTCTCAATGATTCTGGTAATTTGACAAATCAAATTGTGCTATTATGTTCTTTCTTGATTATAACATTAAATTCATTCAAAACTCCATACGTACAAATTCTGGACCATTATTCGTTTTACTAAAAATTGAGAGTAGATTAAAAAGACAAAGAGCTCCGAAACATAAGAGAAGATATAAAACTCGACAACAACACTGAAATTACAATAATTAAAAAAATTAAAACATCATGACAATTAAAAATTTAAAAGATTTCGACAATTAAACTAAAATACTAGATAGTTCCATTCTCTAGAGACATCGGTATTTCACTTGCTGCTTCAGCTGCTGCTTCAGCTGATTCATCGAGGTAACGATAACCCAACGTCTCTTCATCTTCAAGCACCACATACAGAGAAACGCGTTTACCACGATCTTCAATGGTATCTTTTATAAAGTACCATTGATCATCGGTACACAAAAAACTTGCCCTACAATCCACATCATAATCGTCTTTATAAAAGAACACAGACGTGAATTCAGACGAAACTTTTTCCTTCAGAAAGGATAGCAAGTCTTGTAAACCAACTTCACGAATGTCGATATCTTCAAACAAAATACTATCGCCCCACTTGTATTCCTTCATTTGATTATGAAAATCACCTCCGTAATGAACATCTAATGAAACAATCATTGGGGGAAGTGTTAGCATTTTTCAGTTTGGGAGTGTTTGATTTTGATTTTGAGAGAGGTGGAAATATAAAAGAAATATATGTTTGAGTGTATAAAATGAGGTATATGGTTGGTGTTTATATAGTGAAAAAAAATGGCCGTTGGGATAGCCGTTGGGATTTTTTTAGTTTTATTTTACTAACGGCTAAAAATTGAGCCATTCTCTCTTATGATAGCTTCATTTGTACTCTTCGAATAATCAAATTATTTTATCCATATTACTCAATGATGATAAAACTCGATTTATCAACTCATCTTAGTCATGAAAACATTTTTACTGTTAGCCATGACGACCACACTCAAATTTCGGGACGAAATTTCTTTAACGGGTAGGTACTGTGATGACCCGGGAATTTCCGACCAAATTTGAACTTGATCTTTAAATGATTTCGACACGATAAGAAAAATATGTATTGTTTAGTCTAAAAACTTCTTGAACTGTTACATAGATTCATTTGACCTTTGATTATACCCGACGATTCACGAACAATTGTTTGTAAATAAATAGGTATATATAAATGTAAGTAAATGTATATTAACTTGGAATTATAAAATATAATATAATCAGTAGAAATAAATATGTAAAATAAGATATAAAATAAATAAGTTTAATTAAAATGAATAAATATATATACATATATAACCTATAATTAGTTGTAATATATAAATATTAAATAAATGTTAATATATATTATATTAAATGTAATTACAAATTTATTTGTTATATTCAATAATATTAATATTGTTAGAATTTATTATATGAAAATTGATACATTTGAGTTATTACAATTACTAATATTATTGTATCATTGATAACATAATTATTATTATTGTAACCAGTAGTAAAGATGCAATCTTAATTATTATGATTAATAATAATGATATTATTGGAAATAAATATTATATTGAACATTAAGAGTAATTAATAAGATTATTAGTATCATTGTTATAATTATTATTATAAGTTTTATTATTTATTAACAATATAATTATTGTTATTAGTATTGATATTATCATTATTAATATTAGTATTTTTTTTATTATTTGTAATCTTATCCAAATTAATAATATAAATGGGTTGTTATTAATAATTTGATATCAAAAACTTACATAATATAACCCTTATATAAATATAGATATACTACGTATTTAAATACATAACAGATATAAGTGTATATAATAGATAATAATTAAACACAGGTTATAAAATATAGATATATTATGATACAGCTGTAACACCTAATGTTTATCTATCACCATCAATTTGATTTATGTTTCTGCTCACGATCAGTATTTAACTACTCCATATTCGAATTCCAAATGAGTTAAAACAAATTATGTTAAGTGTGATTGTCTGCTTTTTAATTTTTTATTTTTTTTTCCCTGTTCATGAATTTTTCTGAGGTAAATTGTGTCGACTGACCCACTTTCCATTATAAAATATTTAGTTGTTCATTGTATTGAGGAATTCAATCGATTATCCACCAAAAATATCAACTTACAACAACCTGTATATGTTTATAGCTGTTAAAGTATTTTTTTTACAGCTCGACACCCTGTTTCAATAGGTTCAAATCAAAACAACTAGAAAACGAATCAAAGTGCAAAATCTATAAACGTAGAAGTAATATGAATCTCCTGGTCAAGTTGTCTGTAAAATTTCAGGTATCAATTCCTCGAATTGATATTGAATCTTGGAGTCAAAAGAATTAAAATAAAAAGTCAAACGAATCAATTTCCTTAAATTTTGAATCTGTTTTAATGTTTTATGTACAATGTACAATTGATGATGTCTAAAGTTTTTATAGATGATTTAAGACATCTTCCCTGTTATAATCATAAGCTAAAAGAGATTCGAATATCGAAAATGGATTTTGAGTTCTTCGTGAATCAAACAGCAGGTTTTGATAAAAAAATTTTTTTTTTTTACTGAATCTATTAATTTAAATTCATAGATTTTAAATTGTTCTGTTTAATTAAAGAAACAAAGTTTGATTGGGTTGTTTAATACGATTTTGGGATTGGGTTGAACTAATGAAGAAGATGAAGTGGAATTATATATACGGGTTATAAATATTCCTGGGTCGTACGTTAACAGAAAGACAGTGTAGCTTGGATGGTTTGGGTATTGGGTCGGTTAACAAGAAGTCGCGGGTTCGATTCCCGGCGGGTGCATTCTTTTTATTGAGTTTCTCTTCAAAGGTTAATTTATTTTATTTTTATGATCATTATTATCATTTATATTATTATTATTGTGTTAATTATTATTATCACTAAAATTAATATTATGAGTATTTTTTTTAACATGACTAATATTATTATTACCATCATTGTTGTTGTCGTTATTATTATTATTATTATTATTATTATTATTATTATTATTATTATTATTATTATTATTATTATTATTATTATTATTATGAATATCATTATTATTATTATTATGAATATGATTATTATTATTATTGTAATTATGAAAATAACACAAATATTAATATTAGATTTAGTATCAATTTATAATTATTAGAAGTATTATTAGTATTATTAAGATAATTACGATTATGAAAATAAAAGTATAAATGACATCATTAAAGTTATAAGCCTGAAAATAAAGATTATATATATCTAAATATATATTTAATACACATAACTTAACTATATTATATAACTATATATAAAATGAAAATATATATAATGAAACTTATAAATCTACTATATAAATGAATTACATCGCTAATAATAATATAATTGTTCGATCACAATTATACGTTTTAATATATATACAAATGATATAGGTTCGTGAATCTGAGGCCAACCCCGCATTGTTCAATATAGTCATATGTATTTTTACTACAAAATACATTCGGTGAGTTTCATTTGCTACCTTTTTAATTGCTTTTGCAATATATATTTTTGGGCTGAGAATACATGCGCTGTTTTATAAATGTTTTACGAAATACGCACAAGTACTAAAACTAATTCTATGTGGGTTTAAACTAGAAATATACCCTTAGCTTGATAACATTAAACTACTTGTCTATGTACGGTAGGCACGAATCCTAAAGATAGATCTATTGGGCCTGACAAACCCCATCCTGACTATGGGATGCTTTAGTACTTCGAGTTTATTTTAAACACACCTAGTCTGGTGTACTTCAGAGGGTAAAACATGAACGTTAAGGCTTGTTACCGGGTGCCTACAGCTTATAGAACACTTTTATACACTTGCGAGTGTACATATATTTATAAATGGAAATCTTGTGGTCTATTAATATATTGAAATGATTGTTATGATAAACCTATGAACTCACCAACCTTTTGGTTGACACTTTTAAGCATGTTTATTCTCAGGTATGAAAGAAATCTTCCGCTGTGCATTTGCTCATATTAAAGACCTTATTTGGAGTCGATCATCGCAATGGGACCAAATGTCGGTGACTTCGTCCGGATGGATTGGGACGGGTCCTTTCATTCTAGTTCTTAGTTTAATTTGCAATTGTTTTCTTGATTTCTCAAATTCAAAACCCCCCAATCAAACAAACTCTAGGATGATTATAAGTTTTCATCAATTCAACTAACAATTACCGATCTCTTCGAACGAACCTTAAACGGAAAACTTGCTAATTATAACTACGTAGTCATTGTTTCTCGCATGCTTGTCACATATGAAGTCCACGTTTGAGTATAAATATAAAATATTCAAAGTAGTTTGTGAAAGCATCATCAAACTTCTTGATGCCGCTGCCGGGGAGCAGTTAGCTAGTTGTATCTTTGAGTTTAAGCTTTTAATCGTTCGATCCTTTTATAAGGATTTATCCTTGCAAAAGTTACTTTTCTTGTTTTTATATATTATTTGTGTTTGGAAACCGTTTATGTTTGTGTTGTGATCGAAGGTTAGGTATCGTGGTGTATGAAAAGGAGATCCCAAAAGGAAGAAGAGTTTGAACATCCATTTTCCGATCCGGAGAAACACGTTCACGGGGTTTACAAGTGTAGAGAAGAAAGGGTATTAAGGAAATTTTTTGAGGTTTTGCCATTTTTTTTGAAGTTATGGAAGGAGCTAATCAACAAAAAGAGGGTAATCCATTTGGTCATGGCTTACCCAACAACCCACCGCCGGTTAATCAAGAGTAAGTTGATCCAAATGACACACCAATGTGGAACACTACGTTGGTTGCAACTACGGTGGTGCCTCCCGCCATTACTAAACCGCCCATTGGGGCCGATAATTGGAAAGTCGAGGGTAATTTCTTCACAATGATCAAAGATGTGCAATTTCATGGGTAGATGGAGGAGAATCCTTTCGAGCACCTTCAACAATTCAACGATATTTGTGATTTATATAAGCACAAAGATGTCACCGAAGACGCTTATAAGTTAAGGGCATTCCCCTTTTCTCTTCAAGGTGATGCCAATGCTTTGTTAAGAAATTTGCCTTCCGACTCGAAGCGAACCTTTCAAGACTTAAGTGACACTTTTATCAATAAGTTTTTTCCACCATCGAAGGTGGAGAGACTTAGGATGGAAATTAATGCATTCGTACAACAAAGTGATGAGTCTTTATATGATGCATGGATTTGTTTTAAGAAGATGTTAAGAGCTTGTCCACCACATGGATTGACAAAAAGGGAATACATCAACACGTTCTACCCGGTACTAATTTATTGACAAGGCAAGTTCTTGATGCATCCGCGGGGGAAGTATTTATGTATAAGTCACCAAATGCGGTCAAAACCTTGTTGGAAGATATCTTTATTCATACTTACGAGTGGAACCCTTCATCTAGAGATTTGCCAAGGAAGAGTATAGCTCAAGTGGATAGTGACAATGGGCAAATCACACTTGCTAGATTGAATAACTAATTCCAATCGTTCGGGAAGGAGTTGAAGAAGCTACAATAATCTATTGTTGCGGTGCAAGTAGGGTGTGAAAGGTGCAATGAACCACACCACACAAAGAATTGTCCTCAAATCAACCAATGCAATCACATTGATTTGGATGTGATATGGCTGAAATGGACGATTTTATTCATGCGGTGTCGTTAGGCCGCAGGACGTCTGATTCAGTTGATCAAGGTAGCACACAGTGGTTTTGTTTATTTATATTGTGCGGGGCCTAAATTTACTTTTACTTTCTAAGGTGTAGAAGGTGTAAGTTAACCTAGAGTCGTGTTTTTTTTATGGATTAACAAATTGAAGATCAAGTGGATAATTGTCTTTTAGTTAAATTACCTGGATAAAAGATAGTAGTTGGTTTAAGCTAAAAGTCCTAAGTGCGGAAAAGTAAATAAGTGGAAGGATATCCGGAGTATGCAGATCAGGGAAATGTTGACCAAGATATCAGTGTTGAGTTAGGGAAAGGTAATTATGCTTATGTTAAGACTATGCTTGGAATGATGTAAATCTGGTTGGATGAGCCAATTACACAGACCTACTTGTCTCTGAACTCTCGAAGTTCTCTTTGAGCAGTGAGAAGTATGTCACTTGGTCGTACAATTGAAAGGTAGCAATACCTCAGAGGTTATCCTCAGTAAAGTACTAGGTTTATTAGTGAGTTAAGCTCTAATCCTAACCCTCGTTATCAGTTTAGTTAACTGAATAACAACGTACCATGTTGATTGAACACTGATCACAAACAGAAGGAATCCGTCGGTTTAACTTGGAAAAACCTTAAATGAAAACTAACAACCATTCCATCATACTAATGAGATCATATCAATTTAAATATTATACAGCATTACAGTTGATATACTGATAGTAAAGCAGATAGAAACCTAATGAGTACCTAAACAATTGATATGACTAAGACCTAAGGCAACAATCAAACAAGAACATGCAACAGGCTTGGGTCACACAGTGAAGGCACTAACTAGATCTTAACAGCTCCTAAGAAGTCTCTTCGAAATAGTCAATAGGCATACTAGCTCATTCATGTCTCAATTCCTAAGTTTCGTGTCCTAAAAGCGCATTAAATGCCTCTCGGGAACTCCGGCCATACCGAGTTCGTAGAATCTTCAAATACAGTATAACCAGGGGTCTTAATCCTATGAAGTAGCTAATTTCATATAGGTGGACAAGTCCTGATCACAACCTAGGTTGGTCAATCCTTAAGATGCTAGCATACAAATCTATCAGACTTCCTAGTTCAGTATTATAACAGTAATCGTACTAATTTAACATAATTACGCTAACCCAAACTTCTATCATGGCAACATACAGATTAATTAAGCTATCATGGTAATATCGGAATGCATTATTAAACATAGAAAGTAAGAACAAATATTTAATACAAAAGACAAGCGTTTTGGATAAAAACCTGAATAGGCCGAAGAAATCTGCCCGAGATCGCAGGGACTCGCCGGGATATCCTCCGGAAAATAAAAGCTAAGCTAACTACTACTAAAAACTAACTAAAAGCTTGAAAATATGAAATGAATTACAAATTGAGTATGTGTTGAAATGGATGGAGAAAGCCCTTTAAATAGACTTAAAATTTGCCTGCAAACAGCTGGCAGGCCGTTTGGCAAGCCATTTGACAAGCCGTTTGCAGGGCCCGTTTGCTAAGGCAAGCCGTTTAACGAGGCCGTTTTCTCTGACCATTTGGCAGGCCGTTTGCCATACTGGCAGGTCATTTGGCAGCCCGTTTGGCAAGCGTTTTGGCTTATTGATTGGCTGGATCGTAACTTGATTTCTTGTCTTTCACCGTTTTCGCTCAAGAATCTCCGTTTTAGCTCCGTTTTACTTGATTCTTTTTGCATTGCCTTCGTAATTACTTAATCTACAAAATCAACCGAAAAAGCGAAAATTTTACCGATAAAGTTTAAATCTTTATTGTTCTAAGGCTCAATATTGGGGATAAAAATGTGACTTTTTAGACGATATCAGGATGATATTCCCATGAATTCTGATGCTAATGTCAACTATGTGAGTAATCAAAATTATCTACGGGGCGGTTCATCAAACCAAAGCAACAACTCTTATCAAAAAAATCATGGCTACTTCAACCCTAATCAAAGGCAAGTCTCGTTCAACACTCAAAACAACCTACCACCCGGATTTACCAATCAAAACTGAAACCAAGATTTCAACCCAAATTATAACCAAAACCGAAACAACAACTTCCAACCACAAAACCAACAACCATACAATACCCAACCTTATAACAATCAAACCAACTCAAGTTATCAAGGCAATCAAAGCTATCAAAACAACCAAGGTTATAGTCAACCATAAAATAACCAAGGTTACAATCAACAACCACAACAAAACCAACAAAACACTCAACAATCTCAACCTTCAAAGAGTCTAGAGGAGATGATGCAAAATTACATAAAGAAGGTGGAGACAACCGAAGCATTTCTAACCAAGGAGAATGAGTTCTTGAAGCAACAATTACGACACCAACAAGACTCATTTCCAAAATCTTGAGAGCACCGTTGGAAGACTTTGAAACCAAGTTGCCGAAAGACCTCAAGACACTTTACCATCGAACACACAAATCAACCCAACAGCAACTACAATAACAACCGAGGCAATCAACAATCTCAACAACACCAACAAAACCAAAACCACAACAACACAAGAGTCATTCCTATCGAGAGCACCAATACTAATCAAAATAAGAACCAAGCAAGTTCATCAAATTCTACGCCTAATCCTAATTATGCACAAGTAAATTCAATTATTTCGATCAAGGAGGAAGAGCAACACGAATGCCCTCATGTTTTTACATTCGATGTTGAAGAAGAGGAGTTTGATATGGATAAAGCATTAGAAATCGACACAATGGAACTTGGGGTATTTAAGTTTTTGGATGATTCAGAATTAGCGAAGTTATTCCTTATCGGGTAAAGAGCGTGATGTCCATGGAGGCTACCGAGTCGACATGCAAGCAATTAGGAAGTGATTTTGAGAAAATTGAATTGAACAAGGTGATATACAAAGGGGCAAAGAAAGGAAATGTCTTGAATGCAAAAGAGCAAAGGAATGAGTTTGAGGTTCTTACTTCACCAACAAAGGGGAAATATGAAGCACCGGTCCCATATCCTCAAGCATTGCTGTAACACCCTAGATTTTTTTTTAAATACAGCGGAAGACTTAATTTACATAAATACCCTTAGTTAATCATTTCATTACAAACCACCGGTGTTACATCAAACGACTAGTTACATATTTATAAAAGTTAAGACATCAGAGTTTGTCCAGTCAAACATATCTTCAAACAACCACTTCTATCCCGAAACCCGCTAACATCCAAAACCTGCAAGGGAGGAGGTGAAGGGTTAGCACAAGGCTAAGTGAATGGAACTATCGCAAGGTCTTGCATACAGTACCAACTTGTACTCCTATAGCAACAACTATAAGTACCCACATACAACAAGCAACAACAACAACAACAACAGCAACTGGCAACTATGCTCCAACTAGAGGATCGGCGGCTTGTACGGGCACATGACTACTAGTTGATCGGGCTAGAGTCTACCGATAGTCTTTACTACTGAATCTCCAGTATAGTCATCCACACGCAGGTGATGCGTCATTCAACACTATACTCAACAAACAGTAGCCAACTAGACCCAACCACAACTAGGTTGACCTCTCTGAGCTGAACCTAACAACAATAGGTTCCAACAACAACAATAACAACTTGTGCACATACAATCAGTCAACTACTATTACAATAACAGGCAACTAATACTACTAAAAGCATGGCAACCCTAACCGTGATCAACTGTACACATAACTACTAATCATGGCAACTATCAACAATATAAACATAGTAGTGCAACTTGCTACTCTATACTACACCAAGAGATAATCCCACTCACCGATTACCAGCAACCAGCTCAGATAAACTATCACTGAGCTTCTTCCTTATCCTTATCACCTGAACATAAGGCAAATCAAGTTAGTTTCTATCCGTTAACACAAAACAACACAGTACATAAATCAGTCACAAAAGCGCCGCTAAAAGTCCACCTAACACTTATGCACTTTCAAAATTTACATCCTGAACACCAAAATACAAACAGGCAGCATAACGGCTAAAAATCAACACTTAGTAAAATATTCTTCCCTGGACACTCAGTCGGTCGACTGACACTGACAGTCGGTCGACTGTCGACACAACCGGTCGACTGACCTTTACAGTCGGTCGATTCATTTAGTATTACATCAATCAGCCGAAGGTAAATCTCAGTTGGTCGGTTCACTAAACAATCGATCGGTTGAACTCTCAGTCGGTCGACTGTCGACTGACAGTAGGTCGACTATGTTCATCTTCCTCAGAAACTGAACAAAGGCTACGGACTACACGATGAAATCCTCAAAACTCGATCTAGAGCTCGGTTTAAACATCAAAATCGACCACAACTTGTTCACTACTTGTTGTAGACTCAAAACCCACAACAATTTGACCATAACAACACTTAAATCACTTGTTTTGACACAAATTCAAGCTTTTTACAAAACTCACACAAAACCATGAATTTAACAATGAATTGAACACAAAAACACATGTTACTTACCTTGATAGACTCAGTAATCTGTAAAAAACAAGATGGTATGAACAATTTGAGCTCTAGAACACAATTTAGGAATCTGGGGTTAGAGATAGGAGATGAAGTGGGTACGGTTTGGTTTAGGAAATTTCTAGAGGGAGGAAGAAAATGAGAGGAAAGGGCAACACAATACACTTACTTGGGGTTAAAACCCCATACCCCACAACACACAGGTATTTATCAGTTATCTGATATCTTTCGTACCTCATTAGGCGGCCCTAACGGAGTCCAAATTAAACAAACGAACTTGTTCTGTGACCCTTGTCACAAACTGGTCTCAACTAAACAACCAAATAATTATTATAATAACATACAAACACGCCCAAGGTCAAAAGGGTCATTTCAGCGAGACCCAAAACGCGGGTGTTACAATTGCTTCCTACCAAGGTTGGAGAATTCGGATCTCGGGGAGATCTCGTTTGGACTTTTTAAGGAGATCTCGGCATCTCGGAATAATCTCGGGGAGATCTTGGACGTTGACTTACGTTGACTTTATAGTTTTTTTAATAAAAATATACATAAAAACATAAATATATGTATATTTGTGTACGTTTTTATGAGATTTTTCAAAAATATTCGAGAAATGAGCGAGAAAATATTAGAAATTATGAATTTTACAAGAAAATCTTACAAATTAGCAAGAAAATCCGAGAAATGGTGGATTTAACTAAGTTTGACCCCGTTGATCGAGCAATCTCGGGAGATGAACATCTCGTCTCGGTTGCCTTCTAAAAATGAGATCTCGGGGGAGATCTCGGGGAGATCTCGGGAGATTTACAACACTGCTTCCTACACATTTAAAGGATGTGTATTATAAGTCAACCCTAACCTAGAATGGAAATATCTATGTTAAACTACCCTTGGCGGAAGTGCTGGAGAATATGCCCAACTACGGGAAATACTTGAAGTCACTTATGGCCAAGAAGGGAGAATGCGAGCAAGCATCCACCACTTTCTAAAAAAGGGAGTGTGATGTAATTTTAAAGAAATGTAATCTACCACCTAAATTGGGCAATCTCGGGCCTTTCCTAATCCCTTGCAATGTAAACGGGTCAGAAATGTTTACTTCATTGGCCGACTCGAGGGGCAAGCATAAACTTCATGCCTCACTCGATTTACAAAAGGTTAGGCCTAGGTGATCTTTCACCCACCAAGATGGGAGTCAAACTAATTGACCAATTAATTGTGGGGATCTCCTAAGAATTAATTGTGAAAGTAGGAGAAATGGAGTTTTTGGCCGATTTTATGATTGTTGATATAAAGGAAGACCCGGTTGTGCCCCTTATTTTAGGAAGATCATTTTTGGCAACCGCGGGTTCTTTCTTTGACTTTAGAACCGGAAAGTTAACTCTTAGAGACAAAGGCAAGTGTATGAGCTTTTGTAGTAAATACACCAAATTGCCACCAATGCCCATGACCACACCACAAGTTGTTGCTAGTGTACAATGCACTACAAGCACAACTCAAGTTGGTTCACCAACTAAGTGTGGTGGGGAGTTGACCAAAGAAACTTTAAGTAAACCAAAATATCAAATTGATATCATTGACAAGTCCATGAGGAAATTTTATGAGCGGGTTCATCGTGCCTCATCCAAAAAGGATGAGCACTTGAGAAAACGCCTAGTGTCAAACTTGTCAAAACATGAAAAGTGCAAACTTAAGGAGTTGATTAATGAAGCTAAGTGTAATGACCCGGAATTTTCCGACCAAATTATACTTATGAGATTAATATTTACATAAATTAAACCATACCAACATGGTAAGCAATCCAAATTGTTGAGACTTGTGTTTTTGAAAAGAGTTTTACACAACGTTTGACCGTCTAATATGACCGATGATATCACGAACTATATAACATACGACAATTATACGTTTGTGTATATATATGTATTTATATATATTTAACATGATCTAAGGATGGTTTAACATCTCATTGTGTACTAATGACAATGAGTTATAAGTATATTTTGAAACTACTAACTTAAGATTTCAAAACAATAACTATATGTAACATTCTTTGATATATATACTTATAATCTATAATGCTTATACATGTATCGTATATATATTGTATTTAATCACTTTTTAAGGACTTAAATACATAAAACAATATAAGTATATTCACAAAAGATAGCTATATTTGAATTCTCGTTCCGTTTCCTCAAGATTTCTATACGTATATCTAGGGTATATGTACCCGTATCATACCCAACTTCTATAAGTATTTACTATTAGTATATACACATCAAATCAATATCCTAATCAACATTATTACTGCCCTAGATATGAGGTAACTAAGATTTGTCAAGTAGTATGAATTATTAGAAAGAAAACAAAATTAGGAATCCTTTTCTTTGTTTATAAACTAAAAACGTTATAATAAATGAACACCATTTCTTCACTTCATTTTCTCATACCTACACCCTCATTTCTCTCTCAAAATACTCCTAACTTTATACTTGATCATCTTCAAGCATTTTCCCCATCATTTAGCTTCAATTACAAGCCTTAAACACTATAAGAAAACTCTTTCAAGAACATATCAAAATAACCACCCATTTGAAGAAGTTTACTTCCAACCTTTTGATCTAACTCCACCACTCTTTGATTCCAAGATTATTTCTTATCTTTTACAGTAATTTTTTCCATGTAACTTGAGATAGTAACCTTGTTCATAATCTTATTCAATTCATATTCATATAGCTATCTTATTTTGTGGTATAAAATTTTAACAACAAGAACATAGTTTGAATGATTTCAAACTTGTTCGCAAACTAAATAGATCCTTCTAACTTGACTTTTAAAATACTTCAAGACCTGTACTATATCATAATGATATGCTAACCTAACAAGATATAACTTGGTTTTACAAAGAACATCTTAAAAACTGAATCTACGTCGTCGGAGTGCAACCGGGGGCTGTTTTGGGTTGGATAATTAAAAACCATCTTGAACTTTGAATTGGAAGTTCATGTTCTGGAAAAATGATATTTCTTATGAATATGTTAACACATAAAAATTTCATGGTTTAACTCAAAGTGTAAGTATTTTTAGAAAAATGATCATTAAATATTGTTTTTATGATGGAAAATGATCACTTTCATAAGTTTCAACAAAGTTTGACCTATAACCTATGATTTCGAATACAAACTAAGGTATTTTCAGTTCATATTCTTAAAATTTGACTCGATCCAAGGAAGTGGCAAGTTGAACCAACAAAAACGGAGTTGTAATGAAGAAACTACGACTAAAACAAGATTGGGTATCCGAAGCTAGTTTAGCTACGAAAATATTTGGAGAAAAAGTAAATTAATCATATCTTTTCTAATTAATATGATATTTTATATATAATTACTTATGATTTGATTTTATATATTTCAGGACCACCCGTAAACAACACGAGAAGATTAATCATAAGACCTCATGATTGTACGCAACACGTCATTTGACAACATGGTACTTTACGTACGCAACACGTCATTTGACAACATGGTACCATGGGTCGAGATTAATTCTGATCAATACGAATACGATGGGGTCTTTATTTATTTTATTTAAGCAACTAATTGTGGACCACTAACATCGGACTGCTAACTACGGACTAAGAAAATATTAAAAGTATTAAAAGTATATATATATGTAACGATTACTTAAAAAGAAAATATGTTGATATATTATATATATGGTTAGGTTCGTGATATCTATCGGAGACCAAGTCGAATTAAATACCTTCAAGGCAAAAGTGAGTTTCATTTGCTCCCTTTTTAATTGCTTTTGCAATATATATTTTTGGGCTGAGAATACATGCGCTGCTTTTATAAATGTTTACAAAATAGACACAAGTACTTAAAAATATATTCTACGTTGAGTTGTACTACTGGCATATTTCCCTGTAGCTTGGTAACTACTAATTACATGGGTATTGAAAACGCAAATCCTATTGATAGATCCATCGGGCCTGACAACCCCAACCGGACTGGACTACCAGTATTCAACGGTTGCACAGTACTTCGTTTTAGTGACTACACTTGGTACGGTGTAGTGAGATTTCATAATAAAGGGAATATGCGACGTTGATTAAATGTTAAGTATGGTTACCAAGTGCTCAACCACTTAGAATGCTTTACATACACTTGCGAGTGTATTATGTTTATGATTATGAAATCTTGTGGTCTATTAACATATTGAAATGATTGTTATGATAAACCTATGAACTCACCAAAATTTTTGGTTGATACTTTAAAGCATGTTTATTCTCAGGTAGGAATTAAGTCTTCCGCTGTGCATTTGCTCAATATAAGGACATTACTTGGAGCCGATCATCGCAATGAGACCAAATGTTGATGACTTCGTCCAGGTGGATTAGGACGGGTCCTTTCAGTTGGTATCAGAGCGGTGGTCGTAGCGAACCAGGTCTTGCATTAGTGTGTCTAACTAGTAGTTGTTAGGATGCATTAATGAGTCTGGACTTCGACCGTGTCTACATGTCAAAAGTTTTGCTTATCATTTCTAGTCGGAAATCATCTGCTTATCATCCTTAGGAAATTATCTGCTTATCATTCATAAGTCTAGACACGTTTTACTGCATTTACTGCATTGATAATGTATAGACGAATTCTTATCTTAGCATATCTGTTATTGCGAACTTTGACTGATATCTTTTCAAAGATTCTCCGTAATTTACGGGATTTTAGTATTATATATACATATGTAAATTATGTATTGAAGAGTACCAAATCTAACTCCTATAATCTATTCCATACCAAAAATTAATTTTCCCCATTATACAAGATGGATTCCGCATCTAGTTCGAATTCTTCAGATTCCGACAGTTATGCCGATATGGATTTCCATTCGGGCTCCGAAAGCAGCGTCACCGGAATGGATCAACCAATTTCCCTTCATCTATTCTGGATGAATTGGGGATGGGTTCGTAATATACTAAATCACTGGAGACAAGAAGAAGGTGATCCATTCCATCCACCAAATTGCCCTCTTGGCGATGAACCTGAAGCACTTACCGGCGAACCTATTCGAAACACCATTTTCTCTCTCATTTCTAGAGTATGTCGTCACGATTATATACTATCACATATTACAAATCTTGTTCATTCGCTCGCTCCAACCGCCAATCATCCGGGTGTACTAGCAGAAGTTAATGAACTTCGCGCTCGCGTGACGGCTTTGGAGAACATGGTGCGAAGGTTGCAAACACCAGCAGCAGCACCAGCAGCATAATCAGCACCACCATCAATAACATCAACAATACCATCATCACCACTAACAAACAACATCCGCATCACACGTCTCGACATCATAATCTGTCCCACAAACATCAACATCATACGCACCATAGATAAAAAGGAGTACCAACAATAATGAACGATGAAGTATTGATCCATAATTTCATTGATATTCTGCGAAGAATATGTGGTTTTAAAAAGTTTTAGAGATTTCTTATTCTAGCTCAAACCGAAAAGCAAATTAGATTAATATCATATTAACTCATTAAATTCATGATTTCATCTGAAGAAAATATATATGTATATATGTATATATGTTTTCATAAAGATTGTAATTAAAAGTTCTTTTGTACAAAATATTAATGGTGAAATTTTTTTTTTAACGGGTAGGTAATACCCGAGGAATAATTAGATTTCATCTTAATAAGTTACTTTGTACATTCGTCGAAGCTGATTCAACAGTCATTTACTATCCTACTTATAACCACCGATATACGTATCCGTTCACCACAGAATAACCATTTTCATTCAATTTCATATTTGGATTTTGACTTCCCAGAATCCAACAAGTGGCATATGAAGAAAACATATGACAAAAATAAAATCTGTTAGAAACAAACAAATTAACTAAGAAAAATTTTGTTAAGAATCCACGCTAACTGTTCCTAGCTAACTCATTACATTTTATTTATCGCAGTTTATTTATCGCACTTTTATTTATCGTCATTTAATTTCTGTAATTATTTTACGCACTTTAAATATCAGGACACGTATACAATGTTTTGACATATCATATCGACGCATCTATATATATTATTTGGAATCACCATAGACACTCTATATGCAGTAATGATCGAGTTCTCTATACAGGGTTGAGGTTAATTCTACAATAATATATATAGTTTGAGTTGTGATCGAGTCTGAGACGTATACAGGTCATGACACGTATTAATTAATTCGTATATTATATATTAAACTATATATGAATTATTGGACTGTTACTGTGGACTATCGACTGTGGACTAATGACATTGGACAATTAAAATGAATTAAATTATTGATTATAACATATGAAAATAAACATTTCTTCAAGATTGCCACTTGATTTCATCTTAAACCTCATTGTATCTCGACGATTACAATCAGCGTTCAAATCTATCATGATTCTTAAAAACACCTCAATCGAGAGGATAAACCAACCGCACTTCATCTACGGAAGAAAAGATTGATGCATATAGTTATGCACCTGAAAAACCCTCGGAAACTGAGTAAACGTTTGACACGTATCTGTTCTAGTTCCTTTGACATTGTTATTACCGAAGATCATTTTGCAATCCCTTTCCAAAGTAGCTAATTTTGTCACAGCTCCAGCAAGTCAATTCTGACTTTTCATCCGAAACAACTTTATTATAACCGCGATATATATGCGTACTCTTTAATGTTACTAGGGAACCTTTTATATTCCACAATATTACCATCAGCGATTAATCATTCTAAAAAAACACAATTCTCCTGAAACTACCTCAATTTGATAATCGATGACTCACATCAGTTAACTTTGAAAATGCTGACGAAGCAGCATGTTGTAGATGATCTTAATGGCCAAAAGTTTGATGATAAAGAAAGAAGTGTTAGGAACTCTCGATAGAAAATTTAGTACCGAAAAGCGGATTATGCGAAACTATGAAGAAAGCCGTGGACAAATCACAAAGAATAAGTTTGCCTTCAAAGAATCCAAATGATTCTGTGCCTGCTGAAATCGTTAGCAAACATCTTATTTCTCATTCTAAAGCTTCACAGACAAATCTTCTTCATCATCCATTGATATTAGAAATTCTAAGATATTCTCGTATGTTCTACTATAAATATCCTCCATATTTCTGGCGATATTTTCACAACTATTCTTATCTGAGATCATTTATCTCTCCGTAATATCTGCAACATAAAAGAAACTGTGTTAGTTTCTAAATTCTGAAACCTTCGAGTTTAAAATATGAATATTTTGAAGTAGTGTTGGGAACTGAAGCATGGATTAGTATAATATAATGACACTTGATCAACGTCATTATATTACAGTAAGTCATGTTGAGTTTCTAATAAAGCATGATGATTCACAGTACCGTCATCATGTGCCATTTACACGACTCTTACATTCTATCTAATCTCTAAACATATCAAGAGAATATTTTTCTGGATGACTCGGTCATCTCCAGGGTATTCTGGTAATTTAACAAATCAAAATCGTTCTATTACCATTTTCTTCTAAGAGCATTATCTATGTTCATTCTTAATTTCATATCTACGAATTCTGGACCATTACTCGCTTGACTCGAAGTCGGGAAGAGAAAACGAAAGCATGAAGCTCCGAAAAATAATGAAGAATATAAACTCCGATAATAACCCCGAAATTACAAACCGTGTATATCGATGCAGATAGCAATATAGAGACACGGGAGAATTAGAAACACTATAAACACAAGAGTATAGTAGAAGTAAATAGATTCTTCTGGTGGTAGATGAAAAAGAAGAATGACAGATATAAAAGTTAGGAGTATATCAAGAATCAGGACTGGATGGAGCATATTGATGAATGCTTTAATGTAACACCCCAGCTTAACATGACCACAATATTGTCCGCTTTGCCCGCGGGCGCAGCTTTTTCTTGGCAACCACACACGAGAAGTACTTTCCCAAGAGGTCACCCATCCTGGTAGTGCTCTCGCCCGAGCACGCTTAACTGTAGCGTACTCACACATCTGCTCTGTCTATGGTCCCAAAACGCGTTGTGTCATTTAAGCGTGAGTATTACCTTATAATCCCATGATCACTCATGTCCATGGGCGATGTGGGATTTTCCTAGGGTGTTACATTCACCCCCCTCAGGGACTCATCGTCCTCGATGAGGTTTGCCCCACCATGCCCAACGATACATGAGTGGCTCTGATACCATTCTGTAACACCCCAGCTTAACATGACCACAATATTGTCCGCTTTGCCCGCGGGCGCACGGCTTTTTCTTGGCAACCACACACGAGAAGTACTTTCCCAGGAGGTCACCCATCCTGGTAGTGCTCTCACCCGAGCACGCTTAACTGCAGCGTACTCACACATCTGCTCTGCCTGTGGTCCCAAAACACGTTGTGTCATTTAAGCGTGAGTATTACCTTATAATCCCATGATCACTCATGTCCATAGGCGATGTGGGATTTTCCTAGGGTGTTACATTTAAAGTAAGAATCAAGGGAGAAAGAATAGAAGGTGTGAGTCGTGGAAAATAAGGAAACGAAGGGGTGAATTTATAGTGAAATATCCGACAGAGCAATCGAAACAGATTATTGCATATAATCAAAGAAGATCCTGATTTCCTTAATCACTAAAGAACCAAATCTTATTACGTAAGATTCTCTTTAAATCCCTTAAATCCCGGAAATCAATCATAACTACGTCATCGGTTAAGACGAATATATTTTACTCATCTCACTCTTTTACGATAGTCTCATTTATATTCTTCGCATAATCGAATCGTTTTATCTACATTACTCAATGATGATAAAACTCCATTATCACCTTATATTTGTCATGAAAACCTTCTTATTGTTATCCATAACAACCTCTATCAAATTTCGGGGACGAAATTTCTTTAACGGGTAGGTACTGTAATGACCCGGAATATTCCGACCAAATTATACTTATGAGATTAATATTTACATAAATTAAACCATACCAACATGATAAGCAATCCAAATTGTTGAGACTTGTGTTTTTGAAAAGAGTTTTACACAACGTTTGACCGTCCAATATGACCGATGATATCACGAACTATATAACATACGATAATTATACGTTTGTGTATATATATGTATTTATATATATTTAACATGATCTAAGGATGGTTTAACATCTCATTGTGTACTAATGACAATGAGTTATAAGTATAATTTGAAACTACTAACTTAAGATTTCAAAACAATAACTATACGTAACATTCTTTGATATATATACTTATAATCTATAATGCTTATACATGTATCGTATATATATTGTATTTAATCACTTTTTAAGGACTTAAATACATAAAACAATATAAGTATATTCACAAAAGATAGCTATATTTGAATTCTCATTCCGTTTCCTCAAGATTTCTATACGTATATCTAGGGTATATGTACCCGTATCATACCCAGCTTCTATAAGTATTTACTATTGGTATATACACATCAAATACATCCTAATCAACATTATTACTGCCCTAGATATGAGGTAACTAGGATTTGTCAAGTAGTATGAATTATTAGAAAGAAAACAAAATTAGGAATCCTTTTCTTTGTTTATAAACTAAAAACATTTTTATAAATGAACACCATTTCTTCACTCCATTTTCTCATACCTACACCCTCATACTTGATCATCTTTAAGCATTTTCCCCATCATTTAGCTTCAATTACAAGCCTTAAACACTATAAGAAAACTCTTTCAAGAACATATCAAAATAACCACCCATTTGAAGAAGTTTACTTCCAACCTTTTGATCTAACTCCACCACTCTTTGATTCCAAGATTATTTCTTATCTTTTGCAGTAAATTTGTCCAAGTAACTTGAGGTAGTAACCTTGTTCATAATCTTATTCAATTCATATTCATATAGCTATCTTATTTTGTGGTATAAAATTTTAACAACAAGAACATAGTTTGAATTATTTCAAACTTGTTCGCAAACTAAATAGATCCTTCTAACTTGACTTTTAAAACACTTCAAGACCTGTAATATATCATAATGATATGCTAACCTAACAAGATATAACTTGGTTTTACAAAGAACATCTTAAAAACTGAATCTACGTCGTCGGAGTGCAACCGGGGGCTGTTTTGGGTTGGATAATTAAAAACCATCTTGAACTTTGAATTGGAAGTTCATGTTCTGGAAAAATGATATTTCTTATGAATATGTTAACACATAAAAATTTCATGGTTTAACTCAAAGTTTAAGTATTTTTAGAAAAATGATCATTAAATGTTGTTTTTATGATGGAAAATGATCACTTTCATAAGTTTCACCAAAGTTTGACCTATAACCTATGATTTCGAATACAAACTAAGGTATTTTCAGTTCATATTCTTAAAATTTGACTCGATCCAAGGAAGTGGCAAGTTGAACCAACAAAAACGGAGTTGTAATGAAGAAACTACGACTAAAACAAGATTGGGTATCCGAAGCTAGTTTAGCTACGAAAATATTTGGAGAAAAAGTAAATTAATCATATCTTTTCTAATTAATATGATATTTTATATATAATTACTTATGATTTGATTTTATATATTTCAGGACCACCCGTAAACAACACGAGAAGATTAATCATAAGACCTCATGATTGTACGCAACACGTCATTTGACAACACGGTACTTTACGTACGCAACACGTCATTTGACAACATGGTACCATGGGTCGAGATTAATTCTGATCAATACGAATACGATGGGGTCTTTATTTATTTTATTTAAGCAACTAATTGTGGACCACTAACATCGGACTGCTAACTACGGACTAAGAAAATATTAAAAGTATTAAAAGTATATATATATGTAACGATTACTTAAAAAGAAAATATGTTGATATATTATATATATGGTTAGGTTCGTGATATCTATCGGAGACCAAGTCGAATTAAATACCTTCAAGGTAAAAGTGAGTTTCATTTGCTCCCTTTTTAATTGTTTTTGCAATATATATTTTTGGGCTGAGAATACATGCGCTGCTTTTATAAATGTTTACAAAATAGACACAAGTACTTAAAAATATATTCTACGTTGAGTTGTACCACTGGCATATTTCCCTGTAGCTTGGTAACTACTAATTACATGGGTATTGTAAACGCGAATCCTGTTGATAGATCTATCGGGCCTGGCAACCCCAACCGGACTGGACGACCAGTATTCAACGGCTGCACAGTACTTCGTTTTGGTGACTACACTTGGTACGGTGTAGTGAGATTTCATAATAAAGGGAATATGCGACGTTGATTAAATGTTAAGTATGGTTACCAAGTGCTCAACCACTTAGAATGCTTTACATACACTTGCGAGTGTATTATGTTTATGATTATGAAATCTTGTGGTCTATTAACATATTGAAATGATTGTTATGATAAACCTATGAACTCACCAACCTTTTGGTTGACACTTTAAAGCATGTTTATTCTCAGGTAGGAATTAAGTCTTCCGCTGTGCATTTGCTCAATATAAGGACATTACTTGGAGCCGATCATCGCAATGGGACCAAATGTTGATGACTTCGTCCAGGTGGATTAGGACGTGTCCTTTCAGTATTGTAACACCCGTGTTACATCCGTCCCACATCGGTTGGAGGGGGAACGAATCATGCCTTATAAGGGTGTGGAGACCTTTCCTAGCATGATGCGTTTTGGGACCACAAGCACAGCAGATCCCATGAGAACTCTGTAGTTAAGCGTGCTCAGGCAAGAGCACTACCAGGATGGGTGACCTCCTGGGAAAGTGTTCGTCGTGTGTGGTCACCAAGAAAAATCCGTGAGCAACCTACGGGGGAGACAAGGGTACGTCCCTATCTCTGCAAAGCGGACAATATCATGCTACGGGGAGCGTTTTACCTGGGGTGTTACAGATGGTATCAGAGTCAGGCCCCGAACTAAACGTGCACAGCGAGGACGCTGTGTCCCATTAGGGGGAGGATTGTAACACCCGTGTTACATCCGTCCCACATCGATTGGAGAGGGGAACGAAGCATGCCTTATAAGGGTGTGGAGACCTTTCCTAGCATGACGCGTTTTGGGACCACAAGCACAACAGATCCCATGAGAACTCTGTAGTTAAGCGTGCTCAGGCAAGAGCACTACCAGGATGGGTGACCTCCTGGGAAAGTGTTCGTCGTGTGTGGTCACCAAGAAAAATCCGTGAGCAACCTACGGGGGAGACAAGGGTACGTCCCTATCTCTGCAAAGCGGACAATATCATGCTACGGGGAGCGTTTTACCTGGGGTGTTACACTAAGGTAATGGACAATTGGTTGTTGTTAATGCAAAATGATGGTCTCAAGGTGGTGGTTCCCTTAGCTCAAAGGGAGGGGAGGTTTACCACCCCGGTGTTAGTTGAAAACTTAAGTGGAGTTGAGTCGGGTGATAGACTCGTTAAACATTTTCCACAATTGTGTACATAGCATCATTTAGCAGCATTTTATATAGCCTTGTATGATATTATATTTTCTTAGCTTTCATTTGCATTTAAATTGCATTTCATGCATTTGGGTAATCATAAAAGAAAAAAAATAGCCTGTGTATGGGTTAGATTGTGTTTTATGTTGAAAAAAACTGCATTTCATGTTAAGGAACAACGTTCCTATTAAATGGAACGACGTTCTTGTCTTAATATGTTAACAGAAGCACTTTTTAGGCTGATTCAGGAACGATGTTCCTCTTTAAGGAACGGCATTCTTGTTTAGGTTTGGAACGACGTTATTGAATCTGGAACCTCGTTCCTAATTCCTGGCAATCTAGAACATCGTTCCACTATATGGAACGACATTCCTGGGCCCGTTTTAATGAGTTTTTGGGGCTATTTTTGAATCACTTTTTTCACACCCCACATTTTCTTTTTTCTCTCAAGGCCGACACCCATACTTACAAACCCTAATTTTAACCTGCAAATTACTCACTAATCATCAAGAATCTTGCAAAATCATCAAAAATGAACTTTCTTAGTGTGTGATTCTCACTTCTTTCTTGTTTAATTTATTGATTATATGTGATTTTCATGCTTCATTCTCACTATTTGCTTTATACGATGATTATGTTCGATTTAGGTTGATATTGATGAAATTATTGTTGAATCTAGACTACATTATTGTTGATTTACATGTTTCTCATGATTAATTGCATTGATAACAACTTTGAAATTTTAGGGTTCTTCAATTTGGGCCTTTTTGTAATCTGTAATTGGGTGTTGTCTAGGGTTAATTACTAGTCTACCATCCTGCTATTGTCATTTATTCCTAAAAATTGGTGATTTTTCGCTATGAACTTGCAAATTAGGGTTTATGACTTTAGGGTTTGACTAGCTTTGACTCTTTGGCATGTGAATTGGTTGATTTAAAGCATAAAACACTATGCCTATAGTTTTAATGTGTTCTTTCGGTATGCTTGCTAGGTTATTTACGTTTGCTAGGTTTGCACCGATTTGGTTGACCCGAATTAACCATTATACTATTGTTTCACATTAACTATTTGGCCTAAACATTGCAAATTTTGAAGCTTTATGTAATGGATAGTGAAGATTGATTGTAGAACTTAAATGTAGGGGTGAGTTACCCCTTTGTTGAGTTGATTGTGGTATTGTTACACTAATGCTAACTTTGTACAAACATGGTTTTGTTTTATTATTGATCTATTTCAGGGAGGAAAAGGCAAAAGGAAAGAAACCGAAGGTGGTACCTCTCGCCAAAAAGTAATAAGGGCTAAACGTGCAAGGCAAGAGCAATCGCAACCACCACCTCCACCACCACATGACTCACCACCTCATGATGATGAGGGAATCCAAGGTTATTACATACACCCATGGCTACAAGCCATTTTAAGCTTACTGGACGAGGATGTGTGGCATAGGCGATTGCATGCCCGACTTTCCAAACAAGTCCATCGTGCCAAGTACATTGATTGGAAACCCCTGAAAGACCTCGAAAAATTCAACACCCTCTTGAAGTACATAGTAGTTTACCCGGATCCAACCAACAAGCAATAAATCTTAAACCCTTGGTGGCCACTCTTTAACATGCGAGAGGCCATATACTCAACTCTCACAAGGGAGTTTCTCACCACAATGAGCTTTAGACCACGTCCAAGCTCAATCAATGATGCCAATTATATGACTTTTTGCTTGGGGGGTATTGAGAGGAGTTTGAGTTTGATGAATTGGATTAGGATTTTAGGAGTTTATCGGGAATATATTAATAACCCTAATGCCTTATGGGAGTACTTGCAAAATTGCTAAAATTTTCTTTCGACTTTTGACTTTAACCAAAAATGGGCCGTCATGGCAAATGGACCCTTCATTCCCGGTAAGACTTCGATGACAAACATTAGGTCCCTCATCCACTGCATGATTCACATGGTTGTTTCGCGTGTAATAAACAACCAAGTCGAGAACCGTGAAAAGATGTCCCATATGGATGTTTGACTAAACCATATGATTTTTAATGGGTGGAATGCGCACATCTTAAACACCATCGCCTACATCCTTCACAATGACAATGGTACGAAGGCTTTAAAGCCTTCAGCGGGTGGGCATTTTGTGACATTGGTGGCCAAATTCTTTGACATAAATCTAGATGGGTTAGTGGGTGAGAAAATGGATATGAAGAAAATAAACATGAACGATTATCTAGGTTGTGATATTTTAAGTAAGGAGGGTGATAATTATGTTATGTTTAGAGGAGCGGTTGAACCAAGCAAAACACAAACCTTTGTTACTGACCCAAATCAAGCTGAGGGTAGCGGGAGTTCGAATATACCGGTACCAGGGGTGTACAATCTTAGCCCGCAAGATCGGGAGTTTATTAGTGATCACTTTGGTAGGGTGAACTGACACCTTTATGGCATCGAGTACACCCAAGCGGGTCATGGCTGAGATATCCAATGGCTTTGCCATTCGGTTGAAACAATGAAAGTGAACCCCGAAGCCCCACTACCACACCGTGAGCCATGGAGTCCTTTTGTGGATTCATTTCCACCATTACCTTTTCCGACTCCTTATAACTATAACTATTCGGACAATATGCCCAAGCTATGCATGTCTCGGAACAAAAAAACGAATGCATGATCTAGAGCGAGAACGTCAAGCGGAGGAAGAAAGGTGAAGGGCCGAAATGGGCGATCCAAGTGGAGGTCAATATGGTCTGAGTGGTTGGACAAATTTATTTTTTTTGGCAATGATGGGGAACGGTAATTCATGCTTGGTGTTGGTTCTTAATTTTTAAAACTTTGATGATTTGTGGCTTGTGAAACTCATTCAAAACAATTTGTGATGTAATAATTGTCGGAGGCATGGTTGGGGATTCGAAACATTTTATGATGGTTTGTGGTTGATTCAGTTGAATGTTGAACACTTTTAGGTTTTTATTCGTTTGTGATTGATTAATGGTAGTTTGTTTGTGTATCCGAATGACATGTGATTTCCGGATACAACAATTATGAATTTGAATTTGGTTTGTAATAATTTGGCACTTGTTTAGGATCGTAATGTTTAAATTCATTCTCATGGTTATGCATGTGTAGTTAATGGCGTTATTATCTTATGCTTGTTTGTTTAGCAAAGAGATTATCATTCATTTGTGTTGTGATTACTTGGTTGATATTGTTGTTCAAATTGTTACGATGGTTATTGTTTGGTTATTTTTGTGATGAAATCGGATGCTTGTGATTCTTTTGTGGGTGCACATACTTATCCAAGTATTAACCCACACATTTTGTACCTTGTGAGCATACTTGAAATTGTAGAGCATTCCATATGCAATTGGCTCCTTCTTTTGGCTCAACAAGTGGTACAACAACATGCAAGCAATTTTGGTGAATAAGTTTATCTTAATGGTGACAACAAAGATCATTTGATCTATTCCAGTTTTACTTTCTCTTCTCTTCTCTATTCTAAATCAAAATACCCCTCAATTTTACTTAAGTTCGTCATTCAATACAATGAGGGCATTGGATCAAGCTAAATGTAGGTGGAGAGTAAATCACAGGTCATTTTGAACTTTTTGGGTTAAACTTGTCACATACACTCTATAAAGATCTAGCTTTCAATGCTGATGAATTTTTGGAACAAGTTCTTACCATTACATTAACTCAAATCTTTAACACTCAAATGGTAACAAAACTTGTAATTTCAAAAGGAAAAATAAAGTCTTTACTGTAGTGACCCGAACTTTTCCATGATTATTTCATGATTATATATTAAATGAAAACTATATTTGCATGATTAAAGGTTTCCAACATGTTAAGCAATCAAACTTGTTAAGACTTGATTATTTGAAATGAGTTTCGTGTAGACAATTGACCACCCAAATTGACCGGCGATTCACAAACGTTAAAACTTGTAAAAACGACATGATGATATATATATATATGGACATATATATGGTTAACATGAGATTATGATAAGTATGTATCTCACTAAGTATATTAACAATGTGTGATATACATAAAAAATGAGAATATTGAATTATGAAGCTCGAAACGATATACATAACGATTATCGTTATAACAACGTCTTACTAAATACATATGTATTGTATTAAGATATTGATATACTATATTTAACATGATAAAATGATAATTAAGTATATCATTGAGTGTATTAACAATGAACTATACAAGTAAGGTGAGACTACTAACTTAAGGATTTCGAAACAATATATATATAACGATTATCGTTGTAATAGTATTTTAACATATATATATATATATATATATATATATATATATATATATATATATATATATATATATATATATATATATATGATGTTATGATATATTCATACACCATGTTATCATGTTAACATAACAATTTAACATCTCATTTAGGTATAATAACAATGAATTAATTACATTTAACAAGATCGTTAACTTAAAGGTTTCAAACAACACTTACATGTAACGACTAACGATGACTTAACGACTCAGTTAAAATGTATATACATGTAGTGTATTTAGATGTATTAGTACACTTTTGAAAGACTTCAAGACACATATCAAAGTACTTCTACTTAACAAAAATGATTACAATTACATCCTCATTCATTTTCATCAACAATTCTACTCATATGCAACCGTATTCGTACTCGTACAATACCCAGCTCCTAGATGTACACACTATTAGTATATACACATAAAAATCTGCTCCTTAGCAGCCTTAAATAATTAAGGAACATGTGGAACCAACCATTTGTCAACTAGCATGAATTATTTAGCAAGAAAACAAACTTAAGAATCTTTTCTTTCTTTATAATGAGTAAAAACGTTTTTATGATTTCACCTCATTTTTACATTCCATTTTCTTATACTTACACTCCAAATTCTCTCTCAAAATACTCTTAACATCATACTTGATCATCTTCAAGCATTTTCACCATCTTTTATCTTCAATTACAAGCTTTAATCATCATAAAAACAACTATTCAAGAACACTTTAATAAATCTTTCAAACTTGCTAGATTACTTCCAAGCTTTCAAATCTATTCCAAGTAATCATCCAAGATCAAGAAACTTTTTTTAATCTCAGTAGGTTTTCATTTTAAATCAAAGGTAAGAATCAGATTCAAGCTTTGGTTCAATTTCTATAAACATAACTATCTTAATTCAAGTAGTAATCTTACTTGAACTTGTTTTCGTGTCATGATTCTACTTCAAGAACTTTCAAGTCATCGAAGATCCTTTGAAGCTCAAGATTATTTTTCATCATTTTTAGTAGGTTTACCTACTACACTTGAGGTAATAATGATGTTCATAACATCATTCAATTCATATATATATAACTATCTTATTCGAAGATTTGAACATGTAATCACTTGAACATAGTTTAGTTAATTCTAAACTTGTTCGCAAACAAAGTTAATCCTTCTAACTTGACTTTTAAAATTAAATAAACACATGTTCTATATCTATATGATATGCTAACTTAATGATTTAAAACCTGGAAACACGAAAAACACCGTAAAACTGAACATACGCCGTCGTAGTGAAAGCGGGGGCTGTTTTGGGTTAGAAAAATAAAAACTATCTTAATCTTTGAATTGGAAGTTTGTTTTCTGAAAAAATAATATTTCATATGAATATGATACTATATCCAAAAATCATGGTTAAACACAAAGTTGAAATATGTTTTTCAATATGGTCATCAAGATGTCGTTTTTTCGACGGAAATGACTACCTCTTTAAAAAAATAACTTGTAGCCTGTATTTTTGACTATAAACTTATACTTTTTCTATTTATTTTCATAAATTTCAGGTCATTATGAAACCATAGCAACTTGAATCACTCAAAACGGATTTGAAACGAAGAAATGACGGGTAAAACAAAATTGGATAAATTTGCTAGTTTTAGCTACGAAAATTTTGTAACAAATCTAGACTAACCATAACTTAACTAACTTATATTGTATTATACATGTATTCTAACATATATTATATAATCTTGGGATACCATAGACACGAATACAATGTTTTGACATATCATATCTGAAATGTCCCGTTCATATTGATTATAAACGTTCCATATTAATTGATTTCGTTGCGAGGTTTTGACCTCTATATGAGACGTTTTTCAAAGACTGCATTCATTTTTAAAACAACCATAACCTTTATTTTATCTATAAAGGTTTAAAAAGCATTACGTAGATTATCAAATAATGATAATCTAAAATATATACACACGACCATTACATAATGGTTTACAATAAGAATATATTACATCAAAAATAAGTTTCTTGAATGCAGTTTTTACATAATATCATACAAGCATGGACTTCAAATCTTGTCCTTATTTTAGTATGCAACAGCGGAAGCTCTTAATAATCACCTGAGAATAAACATGCTTAAAACGTCAACAAAAATGTTGGTGCGTTATAGGTTTAACCTATATATTATCAAATCATAATAATAGACCACAAGATTTCATATTTCAATATACATCCCATACATAGAGATAAAAATCATTTACTTGTGTCTATTTCGTAAAACATTTATAAAACTGCATGTATTCTCATCCCAAAATATTAGATTTTAAAAGTGGGACTATAACTCACTTTCACATATTTTTGCTTCGTCGGGAAGTAAGACTTGGCCACTGGTCGATTCACGAACCTATAACAAATATGTACATATATATCAAAGTATGTTCAAAATATATTTACAACACTTTTAATACATTTTGATGTTTTAAGTTTATTAAGTCAGCTGTCCTCGTTAGTAACCTACAACTAGTTGTCCATAGTTAGATGTACAAAAATAAATCGATTTATATTATCTTGAATCAATCCACGACCCAGTGTATACACGTCTCAGGCTAGATCACAACTCAAAGTATATATATTTTTGGAATCAACCTCAATCCTGTATAGCTAACTCCAACATTACTGCATATAGAGTGTCTATGGTTGTTCCAAATAATATATATATATATATATATATATATATATATATATATATATATATATATATATATATATATATATATATATATATATATATATATATATATATATGGGTCGATATGATATGTCAAAACATTTGCATACGTGTTTATGGTATCCCAAGATTACATAATATATTAGAATACATGTATAATACAATATAAGTTAGCTAGGATATGATTTGTATAGAATTGTTATAATATTTCCCGTAGCTACAACAATCAAAAAATATCCAATCTTGTTTTACCCATAACTTCTTCGTTTTAAATCCGTTTTGAGTGAATAAAATTGCTATGGTTTCATATTGAACTCTATTTTATGAATCTAAACAGAAAAAGTATAGGTTTATAGTCAAAAATATAAGTTACAAGTCATTTTTGTAAGAGGTAGTCATTTCAGTCGAAAGAACGACGTCTTTATGACCATTTTGAAAAACATACTTCCACTTTGAGTTTAACCATGATTTTTGGATATAGTTTCATGTTCATAAGAAAAATAATTTTCCCAGAAGAACAACTTTTAAATCAAAGTTTATCATAGTTTTTAACTATCAAACCCAAAACAGCCCGCGGTGTTACTACGACGGCGTATGTCCGGTTTTACGGTGTTTTTCGTGTTTCCAGGTTTTAAATCATTAAGTTAGCAAATCATATAGATATAGAACATGTGTTTATTTAATTTTAAAAGTCAAGTTATAAGGATTAACTTTTGTTTGCAAACAAGTTTAGAATTAACTAAACTATGTTCTAGTGATTTCAAGTTTAAACCTTCGAATAAGGTAGTTTTATATATATGAATCGAATGATGTTATGAACATCATTACTACCTCAGGTTTTGTGGATAAACCTACTGGAAATAAGAAAAATAGATCTAGCCTCAAATGATCCTTGGATGGCTTGAAAGTTCTTGAAGCAGAATCATGACACGAAAACAAGTTCAAGTAAGATTTCCACTCGAAATAAGATTGTTATAGTTATAGAAATTGAATCAAAGTTTGAATATGAGTATTACCTTATATTAGAAAGATATATTACTATAAATAAGAAAGATTTCTTGAGGTTGGATGATCACTTTATAAGATTGGAAGTAAGCTAGCAAACTTGGAAGTATTCTTGATTTTATGAAACTAGAACTTATAGAATTTATGAAGAACACTTAGAAATTGAAGATAGAACTTAAGAGAGATCAATTAGATGAATAAAAATGAAGATTGAAAGTGTTTGTAGGTGTTTTCGGTCATTGGTATATGGATTAAGGGTTTTGCTATTTTGGAAAAATCTTGGATGAATCTCCTGTAATAACCAGCTAGTCCTAAAAATTGGCATATGTGTTTCTGAGTTTTTGGGGTTTCCCACTTTTCAACGGTTTCAATCTTTGCTTTGTTCACTATATGATCGAGGAATTGAACTTCTTCCAACCAAAATGCACACTTTGAAAACTTAGCGTACAGTTTTTCTTTTCTCAGCAACTCTAGCACTTTTCTCAAATGTTCTTCGTGCTCTTGATCATTCTTTGAGTAAATAAGTATGTCATCGATGAAAATGAAAGGACCCGTTCATATACATTATAAACGATTCACAATAGTTGATTACATCGCGAGGTATTTGACCTCTATATGATACATTTTACAAACATTGCATTCGTTTTTAAAAGACAAACTTTCTTTACAACAAAAATTGATGGTATGCACACCATTTCATAATACATCCAACTATAATTGACTTAATAATAATCTTGATGAACTCAATGACTTGAATGCAACGTCTTTCAAAATATGCCATGAATGACTCCAAGTAATATCCTTAAAATGAGTTAATGCACAGCGGAAGATTTCTTTAATACCTGAGAATAAACATGCTTTAAAGTGTCAACCAAAAGGTTGGTGAGTTCATAGGCTTATCATAACAATCATTTCAATATATTACTAGACCACAAGATTTCCGTTTATAAATATATGTACACTCGCAAGTGTATAAAATTATTCTATAAGTTGTAGGCACCCGATAACAAGCCTTAACGTTCATGTTTTACCCTCTGAAGTACACCAGATCAGGTGTGTTTAAAATAACCTCGAAGTACTAAATCATCCCATAGTCAGGATGGGGTTTGTTAGGCCCAATAGATCTATCTTTAGGATTCGCGCCTACCGTACATAGACAAGTAGTTTAATGTTACCAAGCTAAGGGTATATTTCTGGTTTAAACCCACATAGAATTAGTTTTAGTACTTGTGCCTATTTCGTAAAACATTTATAAAAACAGCGCATGTATTCTCAGTCCCAAAAATATATATAAAAGGGAGCAAATGAAACTCACCATACTGTATTTCGTAGTAAAAATACATATAACGTCATTTAACAAGTGCAAGGTTGGCCTCGGATTCACGAACCTATATTAATTATATATATTTATATGTTGGTCAATATTTGTCTAACAATTTTTGGTCAAGTCATAGTGTACCACAATCCTAATGCTCGAGACTAATATGCAAAAGTCAACAAAAGTCAACTTGACCCAAAATGACTTCTAAAATTTATACGTGTTTATTATGTAACTTAACTATAGTCGTTTTATATATTTAAATATATTTATTAGATTTTATAATAATAAAAGTCATTTATTAATAAAAATTTATATTAACGTTTATATATGATAAAATATACTTTTATATATCTTAAGTAGTAAAATTTATAAAGTTCACTTAATATCTTAAAACTATAGTGGTAAGTATTATTAATGTAATTATATTACGCGTGGTGAAAAATATCTTTGTATCCCCTATTTATTTGAAAAAATAATATTGATCATAATAATAATAAGTAAAAGTTGTATTATTTTGTAATAATAATTATTATTATTCTATTAAAAAATAACAATATTTATATTTACTAAAAATGTTATTATGATAAAATGATAATACTAACATAATAGTAATAATGATATTTTATAATAACAATGATATTTCTATTAAAATAATAACGACGATAGTAATAATAATCATTTTAACAATAATACTAAAATTCAGTTGACTATAACTTCAAATCCGTTCATCGAAACCATTCGATATCTAAATGAAAAGTTCTTAATTTTTCGCTAGCTTTCCAATGACATGCATATCATATACCCTATCTCAGTAGCATATGTATCTAATTCAGGATTCAACAAACCTATCTAAGGACAATATCGAATGTACAAGCATGCATAATCCTATATACTCGAGCACTAGTCAGGGATACACTATTGATATATAAAAGTTAAGTTATGAGTGCTCACATATCAATATTGAGATTCAATATTGCAGGAAAGTACGTAGACGCAACTGAGATGATAAACACTAGATTGACCTCACGAGCATACCCATGAACCATACCCATCACTTCCATAGCTATAACCCATAATTTCCTTAGCTTCGACTCATTCAAAAAACTATTTTGAAATCACTCGGACATCACTCCGTCGTAATATTTTATGTATACTAATAATATCTTGAAATAATACAGAGCAAATATATATATATATATATATATATATATATATATATATATATATATATATATATATATATATATATATATATATATATATATATATATATATATATATGTAAATCGATTGAGAGAGTTTAGAGAAATATATTTTCAAGTTTCTATGAAATAATGAAACCTATTGAATTCTATTTATAATAGATTTTTGAATTATTAAAGTAAATTATTAAAGTATGAATTATTAAAGTGAATTATTAAAGTATGAATTATTAAAGTGAATTATTAAAGTATGAATTATTAAAGTAAATTATTAAAGTTAAAGTAAAGTAAAAGTGAAGTAAAGGTAAAGTTAAAGTATAGTAAAAGTATAAAAACTATGTATGTATAATACGCGTATAAATATATATAATATTAATTTAAATCGTTATATATATTTAATGAAATAAAATATAAATATCGTTATATTTATTATACTGGTTAAGTAATGAGTTGTCAAAAGTGATTCTAGATATTTATAAAAGTTTAATAATAAAGTTTTTTTTTAAACTGAAAACGTTTTTGTACGTTTGAAAATAGATTAATAGAATATTATGGAAACCAATTCTCCACTAGCTTTTGTCTAACTTTCGTAAATGACACTTTTTATTTTTATTTATAAATAGCTTTACAAATTATTCTGAATATCGTTAAGAGGAATAGATTTCTCAAATCATAGTGGACCTCTCAACAGAGACTTGTAATCATAATTCAATGTTTCTGATAATTCAATCATTTAATATATTTTTTTTAATTTCGTCGATAATCATATTGAAACAAATACGTTCATATAAAGCATTATACTTTTAAATACTTTGTTGACATTTTCAATTTATAACATATACACATATACATACATATTCATATATGTTCATTTAATGGTTCGTGAATCATTGGAATTTGGTCGAGGTTTAAATGAATGTATAAACATAGTTTAAAATCCTTGAGATTTAACTTAACAAACATTGCTTATCGTGTTAGAATAATATAAAGATAAAGTTTAAATTTAGTCGGAAATTTCCGGGTCGTCACAGTACCTACCCGTTAAAGAAATTTTGTCCCCGAAATTTGATAGAGGTCGTTATGGCTAACAATGAAAATGTTATTATGACGATTATGAAGTTTTATCATGTCTAAGAAGTATGGATAAAATAATTCGATTACTCAAAGCGTATGAGGGAAGTTATCGTAAATGAAGGAAATAAGATTATAGTGATTCGTCATATCTTTTGATGTCATCACAATTGATCTCCGAATTTAAAGAAAATCTTTGTAATCTATGTTGGATTTGATGCTTCGGTGATTAAGGAGATTATGATTCTCTTCGAATTAATACGATAATCCATCTTGATTTCTCTGTCGGGTATTTCACTATAAATCCACCTCCTTCGTTTCCTTACAACTCACACTTTCTATTCTTTCTCCCTCAACTCATATTTTAAAGTATTTGTCAATATGCTTCATCCAGTACTGATTCTCGATATACTCCTCACTTTCATATCTGTCGTTCTTCTTTTTCATCTGCCTCCGGAAGAATCTATTTACTTCTACTATACTCTCGGTTTTATAGTGTTTTTAGTTCTTCCGTGTCTTTATATTGCTATATGCATCGATATATACGGTTTATAATTTTTGGGTGGTTGTTGGGTTTTATATCTTCCCTTATATTTCAAAGCCCCTGCTTTTGTCTTCTATAATCATTGACATTCACAGTTAATGCTCCCTTCTATTTGCTGCGATTTATACTCCAATTTCTATTTTGGAGTTTTGTCCTTTCGTTTCTTCTTCTTGCGATTAAGCAACGTTTGTAATGGTCCAGTATTCGCAGATATGAATTTCAGAATGAACATAATTAATGTTCTAAGAAGGAAATGGTAATGGCACGATCTTGATTTGTTAATTTACCAGAATACCCTGAAAAGATCGAATCATCAAGAAAATATATTCTTGATATTTTTAGAGATTAAATAGAATACAAGAGTCGTGTAACATGGAACATGATGACGGCATGGTCTGTGAATCGTCATGTCCCATTAGAAACTCAGCATGACTTACTGTAATATAATCACGTTGATCAAGTGTAATTATATTATACTAACTCATGCTTCAGTTCCCAACACTACTTCAAAACATTCATAATTTAAACTCGAAAGTTTATAGAATATAGAAACTAATAGTTTCTTATATGATGTAACACTGATAGCGCAAAGAGATAAATGACTTCAGATAAGATTAGTTGTGAAAATATCTTCAGAAATATCGCGGATATTTATAATGAAAGATATGATATATCTTAGAATTTCTAATATTGATGGATGATGATGAAGATTTGTCTGTAAAGGTTTAGAATAAAGAGTAAGGTATTCGTTAATGACTCTAGCAGGCACTGAATCATTTGGATTCTTTGAAGGCAGATTTAGTCTTTGTGATTTGTCCACAGCCTCCTTCATAGTCTGTTCAATCCGTTTTCCAGTTCCAAACCTTCTCTTTTTCTCAGCTTTTCCACCTTACTATTCTTTGTCATCAAACTTTTTACTGTTAAGATCATTTACAGTTTTTGATGCTTCATCAGTATTTCGAGAACTAGTTCGCAGTTTAAGGTGTTTTTCAGAAACTTCACATTCAAAGTATATAAGTCCAGAAGATAGACACATATAATTGTTGGCGTAGACATGCTGCGAGATTTCAAAATACAGATTGCTAATTTCTGATGATTCATATGGCAATTCTCGTTACAAGATGCAGATGAGTAAATGATGGGATTTTGATAAATATAAAGATTTTTCGGAAAGTCAAAGATCAATGAAGTTGTTAATAAGTTTACTGCTAATGTGGCGAGATATGAAAGGTTCCCCGGTAATAATGATGAAGGGGTAATCATTATAATAAGGCTTATTCGAATGAACAATTGAAGTTGGTTTGCTGGAGCTGTGACAAAATCGTCTATTTTTAGAAGGGATTGAAAAGTTATTTTAGCTAGTAAATGCCAAAAGGTCTGACATGGATACATGTTAAATTATGACTTTGGTTTCAAGAGTTTTTCAGGTACGTAACTGAGGATAACATGTGGTTGGATCATCATCTCGATTGTTCATTATTTGAAGTGTCTTCAGGTATTTCGAAGGGCTTGAACACAGATTATAATCGTTAATATACATACGATGTTCTAACACAGTTTTGAAGTTAAAGTATTGCTTTGAAAGATGTAAGAATCTAAGAGTGATGATATCATTTATAACTTGAATTGAATTCGGCGATTTCAAAATCAGAATATGTAATTAGATTTTTGAATGAGTATGGTTGTTTTGATTTCTATAAAAGAATGTATATTGTTGTGAAAGTAGGGAGTATAATGGATTATTTGCTTAATCAGATTCGAAGAATGTAACATATTAATTGTGAATTTATATATCTCTCGGGTATTAACTACCCGTAAAAAAAATGTCACAATTAATATTTTGTACAAAAGAATTTTATTACAGTCTTTATGGAAATATATGTGTATATTTCTTCAGATGTAATATAGATTTAATGAGTTAATATTAAATTAAACTCACTTGATTTATGGTTAAGGCTAGGATAGATAATTTCTAAACTTTAGAAATTACATAATCGTCGTAGAATGTTTTCCCAATGAAGTTATGAATCAATACTTCATCGTTGTTGTATTCCTTAGTATCTATAGGGCGTATGACGTCGATGCTCATGGGACAGATTGTGAAGTTGAGGTTTGCGATGCGGTTGTTGTTGGTGGTGGTAATGGTACTGTTGGTGTTGCTGATGGTGGTACTGTTTATGCTACTGGTGCTGCTGCTGGTGTTTGTAACCTTTGCACCATATTCTCCAAAACCACTACCCGAGCGTGAAGCTCGTTGACTTCTTCTATTACACCGGGGTGATTGTCGGTTCGGATGAGCGGATAAATAAAATCTAGAATTTGGTGTAGTATGTAATCGTGACGAGATACTCTAGAAATAAGAGAGAAAATGGTGTTTCGGATAAGTTCGCCGGTAAATGCTTCAGGTTCTTCGCCAAGAAGGCAATGTGGTGGATGGAAGGGATCACCTTCTTCTTGTCTCCAATGATTAAGGAGGCTACGAACCCATCCCCAATTCATCCAGAATAGATGATGACTAATTGGTTGATCCATTCCGGTCACACTGCATTCGGAACTTGAGTGGGATTCCATTTCGGAATCCGAGGGACTTGAACTTATGACGAATTCCATTTCGTACGATTGAATAAAGAATTTTTAGATATGAAATGATTTTCCGGCTATCGGGTGGTATTCTAATTATATAGAGCAAAAGGTTTCGTAGATTACGGAGGAATTTACGGAATATGTCAGGCAAAGTTTACAGTAACAGATACGCTAAGATATGAATTAGCATATACGCTAAGATATGAATTTTGTCTATACACTATTCATGCAATCAATGCAATAAGATGTGTCTAGACTAAGAATGATAAGCAGGTAATTTCTGACAAGAATGATGAGCAAAACTTTTGAAATGCAGACACGGTCGAAGTCCAGACTCACTAATGCATCCTAACGACTATCAGTTAGACACACTAATGCAGACCTGGTTCGCTAAGACCACCGCTCTGATACCAACTGAAAGGACCCGTTCATATACATTATAAACGATTCATAATAGTTGATTACATCGCGAGGTATTTGACCTCTATATGATACATTTTACAAACATTGCATTCGTTTTTAAAAGACAAACTTTCTTTACAACAAAAATTGATGGTATGCACACCATTTCATAATACATCCAACTATAATTGACTTAATAATAATCTTGATGAACTCAATGACTTGAATGCAACGTCTTTCAAAATATGCCATGAATGACTCCAAGTAATATCCTTAAAATGAGTTAATGCACAGCGAAAGATTTCTTTAATACCTGAGAATAAACATGCTTTAAAGTGTCAACCAAAATGTTGGTGAGTTCATAGGTTTATCATAACAATCATTTCAATATATTAATAGACCACAAGATTTCAGTTTATAAATATATGTACACTCGTAAGTGTATAAAATTATTCTATAAGTTGTAGGCACCCGGTAACAAGCCTTAACGTTCATGTTTTACCCTCTGAAGTACACCAGATCAGGTGTGTTTAAAATAACCTCGAAGTACTAAATCATTCCATAGTCAGGATGGGGTTTGTCAGGCCCAATAGATCTATCTTTAGGATTCGCGCCTACCGTACATAGACAAGTAGTTTAATGTTACCAAGCTAAGAGTATATTTCTGGTTTAAACCCACATAGAATTAGTTTTAGTACTTGTGCCTATTTCGTAAAACATTTATAAAAACAGCGCATGTATTCTCAGTCCCAAAAATATATATAAAAGGGAGCAAATGAAACTCACCATACTGTATTTCGTAGTAAAAATACATATAACGTCATTTAACAAGTGCAAGGTTGGCCTCGGATTCACGAACCTGTATTAATTATATATATTTATATGTTGGTCAATATTTGTCTAACAATTTTTGGTCAAGTCATAGTGTACCACAATCCTAATGCTTGAGACTAATATGCAAAAGTCAACAAAAGTCAACTTGACCCAAAATGACTTCTAAAATTTATACGTGTTTATTATGTAACTTAACTATAGTCGTTTTATATATTTAAATATATTTATTAGATTTTATAATAATAAAAGTCATTTATTAATAAAATTTATATTAACGTTTATATATGATAAAATATACTTTTATATATCTTAAGTAGTAAAATTTATAAAGTTCACTTAATATCTTAAAACTATAGTGGTAAGTATTATTAATGTAATTATATTACGCGTGGTGAAAAATATCTTTGTATCCCCTATTTATTTGATAAAATAATATTGATCATAATAATAATAAGTAAAAGTTGTATTATTTTGTAATAATTATTATTATTATTCTATAAAAAAATAACAATATTTATATTTACTAAAAATGTTATTATGATAAAATGATAATACTAACATAATAGTAATAATGATATTTTATAATAACAATGATATTTCTATTAAAATAATAACGACGATAGTAATAATAATCATTTTAACAATAATACTAAAATTCAGTTGACTATTACTTCAAATCCGTTCATCGAAACCATTCGATATCTAAATGAAAAGTTCTTAATTTTTCGCTAGCTTTCCAATGACATGCATATCATATACCCTATCTCAGTAGCATATGTATCTAATTCAGGATTCAACAAACCTATCTAAGGACAATATCGAATGTACAAGCATGCATAATCCTATATACTCGAGCACTAGTCAGGGATACACTATTGATATATAAAAGTTAAGTTATGAGTGCTCACGTATCAATATTGAGATTCAATATTGCAGGGAAGTACGTAGACGCAACGGAGATGATAAACACTAGATTGACCTCACGAGCATACCCATGAACCATGCCCATCACTTCCATAGCTATAACCCATAATTTCCTTAGCTTCGACTCATTCAAAAAACTATTTTGAAATCACTCGGACATCACTCCGTCGTAATATTTTATGTATACTAATAATATCTTGAAATAATACAGAGCACATATATATATATATATATATATATATATATATATATATATATATATATATATATATATATATATATATATATATATATATATGTAAATCGATTGAGAGAGTTTAGAGAAATATATTTTCAAGTTTCTATGAAATAATGAAACCTATTTAATTCTATTTATAATAGATTTTTGAATTATTAAAGTGAATTATTAAAGTATGAATTATTAAAGTGAATTATTAAAGTATGAATTATTAAAGTGAATTATTAAAGTATGAATTATTAAAGTGAATTATTAAAGTATGAATTATTAAAGTGAATTATTAAAGTATGAATTATTAAAGTAAATTATTAAAGTTAAAGTAAAGTAAAAGTGAAGTAAAGGTAAAGTTAAAGTATAGTAAAAGTATAAAAACTATGTATGTATAATACGCGTATAAATATATATAATATTAATTTAAATCATTATATATATTTAATGAAATAAAATATAAATATCGTTATATTTATTATACTGGTTAAGTAATGAGTTGTCAAAAGTGATTCTAGATATTTATAAAAGTTTAATAATAAAGTTTTTTTTTAAACTGAAAACGTTTTTGTACGTTTGAAAATAGATTAATAGAATATTACGGAAACTAATTCTCCACTAGCTTTTGTCTAACTTTCGTAAATGACACTTTTTATTTTTATTTATAAATAGCTTTACAAATTATTTCGAATATCTTTAAGAGGAATAGATTTCTCAAATCATAGTGGACCTCTCAACAGAGACTTGTAATCATAATTCAATGTTTCTGATAATTCAATTATTTAATATATTTTTTTTAATTTTGTCGATAATCATATTGAAACAAATACGTTCATATAAAGCATTATACTTTTAAATACTTTGTTTACATTTTCAATTTATAACATATACACATATACATACATATTCATATATGTTCATTTAATGGTTCGTGAATCATTGGAATTTGGTCGAGGTTTAAATGAATGTATAAACATAGTTTAAAATCCTTGAGATTTAACTTAACAAACATTGCTTATCGTGTTAGAATAATATAAAGATAAAGTTTAAATTTAGTCGGAAATTTCCGGGTCGTCACAGAAAACAATGACAAACTTGTCAAGATATGGCCCACACACTCGGTTCATGAGGTCCATGAACACAGCTAGTGCGTTAGTCAATCCAAACGGCATAACCATAAACTCGTAATGACCGTAACACGTCCTAAAAGTAGTCTTCGGAATGTCATCCTCTTTCACCCGTATTTGGTGATATCCAGGACGTAAATTGATCTTCGAATAAACTGACGAGCCTTGTAGTTGATCAAATAAGTCGTCGATTCTCTGTAATGGGTAACGGTTCTTGATGGTAAGTTTGTTCAACTCTCGGTAGTCGATACACAACCTGAATGTACCATCTTTTTTTTGACAAACAGAACAGGAGCTCCCCATGGTGATGTACTTGGTCGAATGAAAACACGCTCTAAAATTTCCTGTAACTGACTTTGTAATTCTTTCATTTTGCTGGGTGCGAGTCTGTATGGAGCACGAGCTATTGGTGCAGCTCCTGGTACAAGGTCTATTTGAAATTCAACGGATCGATGTGGGGGTAATCCCGGTAATTCTTTCGAAAATACATCGGAAAATTCTTTTGCGACGGGAACATCACTGATGTTCTTTTCTTCAGGTTTAACTTCCTCGATGTGTGCTAGAATGACGTAACAACCTTTTTTTATTAGTTTTTGCGCCTTCAAACTACTAATAAGATTTAACTTCGCGTTGTTCTTTTCTCCGTACACCATTAAAGGTTTTCCTTTTTCACGCATAATGCGAATCGCATTTTTGTAACAAACGACCTCTGCTCTTACCTTCTTCAACCAGTCCATGCCAATTATTACATCAAAACTCCCTAACTCGACTGGTATTAAATCAATCTTAAACGTTTCATCACCCAGTTTAATTTCTCTATCCCGACATATATTATCTGCTAAAATTAATTTACCATTTGCTAATTCGAGTAAAAATTTATTATCCAAAGGCGTCAATGGGCAACTTAATTTAGCACAAAAATCTCTACTCATATAGCTTCTATTTGCACCCGAATCAAATAAAACATAAGCAGATTTATCGTCAATAAGAAACGTACCCGTAACAAGCTCCGGGTCTTCCTGTGCTTCTATCGCATTAATATTGAAAACTCTTCCACGGCCCTGCCCATTAGTATTCCCCTGATTCGGGCAATTTTTAATAATGTGGCCCGGTTTTCCACATTTATAACAAACAACGTTGGTATTACTTGCTCCGACACTATTCGTTTCGGCATTACTTGTTCCGACATTATTTGTTCATTTAGTTCTGTTAAACTTTGATCCGTAGACCTCACACTTTGTCGCGCTATGACCATTTCTTTTACACCTGTTGCAAAATGTCGTGCAAAACCCCTGATGATTTTCTTCACACCTATGACATGGCTGTTTTTGGTTTTTGTTACCGTTATTATTATTGAGGATGTTGGGATTGTTATTGTTGTTGAAACGGTTGTTGTAGTTGTTGTTGTTGGGATGTTTGTTGTAGTTATTGTTAGGATTGCGGTTATTGTTATGATTGTTGTTGCGGTTGTTGGGATAGTTGTTGCAATTGTTGTTGTAATTGTTGTTGTTGTTGTACTGGTGACTCTTGTCACCGTTTTCCTCCCACTTCCTCTTGAGTTGTTTCGTGTTAGCTTCTTCGGCCGTCTGCTCTTTAATTCTTCCCTCAGTCTGATTTATGAGTTTATGAGCCATTCGAATTGCCTTCTGTATAGAAGCGGGCTCGTGTGAACTCACATCTTCCTGAATCCTTACTGGTAACCCTTTTACAAATGCGTCGATCTTCTCTTCTTCATCTTCGAATGCTCCCGGACACAATAGGCACAACTTTGTGAATCGTCGTTCATATGTGGTAACGTCGAACCCTTGTGTTCGTAACTCTCTAAGTTCTGCCTTGAGTTTATTGACTTCGTTTCTAGGACGGTACTGCTCGTTCATCAATTGCTTGAATGCCGACCACGGTAGTGCGTAAGTAGCATTTTGTCCTACCTGTTCAAGATAGGTGTTCCACCACGTTAACGCAGTACCTGTGAAGGTATGCGTAGCGTACTTAACTTTGTCCTCTTCAGTACATTTACTTATGGCAAACACCGATTCGACTTTCTCGGTCCACTGTTTCAATCCAATTGGTCCTTCGGTTCCATCAAATTCCAAAGGTTTGCAGGCAGTGAATTCTTTGTAGGAGCATCCTACACGATTTCTTGCGCCGTTAGCTGCATTGCTAGATTCAGAGTTATTGTTGGTATGTAGCGCAGCCTGTACTGTGGCTATGTTTGCAGCAAGAAAGGTACGAAATTCCTCTTCGCTCATATTCATGGTGTGTTGAGTAGTCGGTGTCATTTCCTTCAAAATAGCCAACTAAATCGAGTTAATCATACAGAATATTAAGAGTAGTCAATAGTATTTCGTAGCATAATATGAACTCATTTATAAAAGCTTTTTCTTCATATTAGCGTTTTATAAGTTTAAATTCGGGTACTACCTACCCGTTAAGTTCATACTTAGTAGCTAATATACAATTCAACTACTACAATTCCATATGAAAAACTGATTATAATAATATATCACATATAAATATTCTTCAAACTTACAACATCGCTATATTACATATAGCATGAAATATAGTACACTTTGATACAGGACAGTTTTGAAGATATATCTAGTTAATACGCGAGTTGTTCAGCAAAGGAAATAAAGAAACGTAATTCATAAGTCCAGAAACAAGTCATGCATTCTGGTTTTACTAAGACGACTTCCCATCCTTGGTCTTGTGGAAAATAACCGTTATGACCATTGGCTAGGCAGCATGTTGTAATGTCGTCAAAAGAACGACAGTTTCGTAATGTCCAACAGCCCCGTAATAATCTAAAAACCTTGTTTCTCACCCCAACAACTGAATCCGTCGCTTGTGGGAAGGTTTTATTTAAAAGCTGCAATCCGATGTTCTTTTTCTCACTTTGGTAAGAAGCGAACATCACTAACCCGTAAGCATAACATGCTTCTTTATGTTGCATGTTAGAAGCTCTTTCTAATTCACGAAATCCTATGTTGGGATATGTTGAGTCAAAATAGGTTCTTAACCCGTAGCATAAAATTTCATTTGGTTCCCCGCATTTAATGCTTTAAAGAAAACACGGCGTAACTTACGGTCTCCCCAATGTGATATACTCCACCTATCAAAGGAAAGCCTTTTATAAACTAAGGCATTTCTGGAAAGTCTTTCAAATGTTTGACAAGTTAATTTTGCCATAATTAATTGTGCTGATGAATTCTGACCGACTCTAGACAAGATTTCCTCAATCATATCCTCTGGTAGATCTTCTAAAATATTCGGTTGTCTACCCTTAACGTCCATTTTGTTTTTATACTGTAAAATAGACAAGGATTAGATTCATAAAAGATAATTAACAAACAATACAAGCAATTTTTACATAGAACATAAAAGTACAAGCACGCTACAATACATATAATACACAACATGATTACAACCCTCTAATCTGAATCATTGGTTTCTTCTTCTTCGGACTTCGTTCGTTTTTATTATTTTCTAGTAATATATGGTGTTCCTCTAATACGAGCCATCGTTTTCCACAATGGTTTAGAAAAACCTGGTGGTTTAGAGGTTCCCGGGTCACTGTTACATTTTAAGAAATACGGATGTTGTCGATACATATAAAGTTCATCGGGGTTGGAATCGGGTTTCTCTATTTTTATACCTTTTCCCTTATTATTTTCTTTCGCTTTATTAAATTGGGTCGAGGTAATTTCTATAACATCATCGGAATCCTCATCGGGATCCGATTCATCGGAAAATTGGTAATCTTCCCAATATTTTGCTTCTTCGGCGGAAACACCATTGACCATTATTAACTTTGGTCCGTTGGTTGTGGATTTTCTTTTATTTAATCGATTTACTGTAGGTATCAATATTTCTTCCTCCGGAACCTCTTCTTCTTCCGGTTCCTCCTCTTCCGGTTCCTCCTCTTCTGGTTCCTCTTCTTCCAGTTCCTCCTCTTCCGGTTCCTCTTCGGGAATTTGTGAATCTTCCCAAAGTATATTTGACTCTTCATTATTATTAGGTGAGTCGATGGAATTTTTACTAGTGGTAGACATCTATCACACAATATTAAACACATTAAGAGGTTAATATATCACATAATATTTACATGTTAATAATATATAGTTTCCAACAAAAGTGTTAAGCAATCATTTTTAAAGAAAACACGGTCGAAGTCCAGACTCACTAATGTATCCTAACAAACTCGATAAGACACACTAATGCAAATTTCTGGTTCTCTAAGACCAACGCTCGGATACCAACTGAAATGTCCCGTTCATATTGATTATAAACGTTCCATATTAGTTAATTTCGTTGCGAGGTTTTGACCTCTATATGAGACGTTTTTTAAAGACTGCATTCATTTTTAAAACAACCATAACCTTTATTTTATCTATAATGGTTTAAAAAGCATTACGTAGATTATCAAATAATGATAATCTAAAATATACCGTTTACACATGACCATTACATAATGGTTTACAATAAGAATATATTACATCAAAAATAAGTTTCTTGAATGCAGTTTTTACATAATATCATACAAGCATGGACTCCAAATCTTTTCCTTATTTTAGTATGCAACAGCGGAAGCTCTTAATAATCACCTGAGAATAAACATACTTAAAACGTCAACAAAAATGTTGGTGAGTTATAGGTTTAACCTATATATTATCAAATCATAATAATAGACCACAAGATTTCATATTTCAATATACATCACATACATAGAGATAAAAATCATTTACTTGTGTCTATTTCATAAAACATTTATAAAACTGCATGTATTCTCATCCCAAAATTTAGATTTTAAAAGTGGGACTATAACTCACTTTCACAGATTTTTACTTCGTCGGGAATTAAGACTTGGCCACTGGTCGATTCACGAACCTATAACAAATATGTATATATATATCAAAGTATGTTCAAAATATATTTACAACACTTTTAATAAATTTTGATGTTTTAAGTTTATTAAGTCAGCTATCCTCGTTAGTAACCTACAACTAGATGTCCATAGTTAGATGTACAAAAATAAATCGATATATATTATCTTGAATCAATCCACGATCCAGTGTATACACGTCTCAGGCTAGATCACAACTCAAAGTATATATATTTTTGGAATCAACCTCAACCCTGTATAGCTAACTCCAACATTACTGCATATAGAGTGTCTATGGTTGTTCCAAATAATATATATAGATGGGTCGATATGATATGTCAAAACATTTGCATATGTGTCTATGGTATCCCAAGATTACATAATATATTAGAATACATGTATAATATAATATAAGTTAGCTAGGATATGATTTGTATAGAATTGTTACAATATTTCCAGTAGCTACAACAATCAAAAAATATCCAATCTTGTTTTACCCATAACTTCTTCGTTTTAAATCCGTTTTGAGTGAATCAAATTGCTATGGTTTCATATTGAACTCTATTTTATGAATCTAAACCGAAAAAGTATAGGTTTATAGTCGGAAATATAAGTTACAAATCATTTTTGTAAGAGGTAGTCATTTCAGTCGAAAGAACGACATCTTGATGACCATTTTGAAAAACATACTTCCACTTTGAGTTTAACCATGATTTTTGGATATAGTTTCATGTTCATAAGAAAAATCATTTTCCCAGAAGAACAACTTTTAAATCAAAGTTAATCATAGTTTTTAATTATCAAACCCAAAACAGCCCACGGTGTTACTACGACGGCGTATGTCCGGCTTTACGATGTTTTTCGTGTTTCCAGGTTTTAAATCATTAAGTTAGCATATCATATAGATATAGAACATATGCTTAGTTAATTTTAAATGTTAAGTTATAAGGATTAACTTTTGTTTACGAACAAGTTTAGAATTAACTAAACTATGTTCTAGTGATTTCAAGTTTAAACCTTCGAATAAGGTAGTTTTATATGTATGAATTGAATGATGTTATGAACATAATTACTACCTCAGCTTTTATGGATAAACCTACTAGAAATGAGAAAAATAGATCTAGCTTCAGAGGATCATTGGATGGCTTGAAAGTTCTTGAAGTAGAATCATGACACGAAAACAAGTTCAAGTAAGATTTCCACTCGAAATAAGATTGTTATAGTTATAGAAATTGAATCAAAGTTTGAATATGAGTATTAACTTATATTAGAAAGATATCTTACTGTAAATAAGAATGATTTCTTGAGGTTGGATGATCACTTTGCAAGATTGGAAGTAAGCTAGCAAACTTGAAAGTATTCTTGATTTTATGAAACTAGAACTTATAGAATTTATGAAGAACACTTAGAACTTGAAGATAGAACTTGAGATAGATCAATTAGATGAAGAAAAATTAAGAATGAAAGTGTTTGTAGGTGTTTTTGGTCATTAGATATAAAGGATGTGTAATTTTATTTACATGTAAATAAGTCATGAATGATTACTAATATTTTTATAATTTTATGAGATATTTCATGCTAGTTGCCAAATGATGGTTCCCACATGTGTTAGGTGACTCACATGGGCTGCTAAGAGCTGATCATTGGAGTGTATATACCAGTAGTACATATATCTAAAAGCTGTGTATTGTACGAGTACGAATACGGGTGCATACGAGTAGAATTGTTGATGAAACTGAATGAGGATGTAATTGTAAGCATTTTTGTTAAGTAGAAGTATTTTGATAAGTGTCTTGAAGTCTTTCGAAAGTGTATGAATACATATTAAAACACTACATGTATATACATTTTAACTGAGTCGTTAAGTCATTGTTTGTCGTTACATGTATATGTTATTTTGAAACCTTTAGGTTAACGATCTTGTTAAATGTTGTTAACCCATTGTTTATTATATCTAAAGAGATGTTAAATTATTACATTATCATGATATTATGATATATTAATATATCTTAGTATGATATATATATATATACAGTTAAATGTTGTTATAACGATAATCGTTACATATATATCTCGTTTCGAAATCATTAAGTTAGTAGTCTTGTTTTTACATATGTAGTTCATTGTTAATACACTTAATGACATGTTTCCTTATCATTTATCATGATTAAACATAGTGTATCAATATCTTAATATGATTCATATGTATTTAGTAAGACGTTGTTATAACGATAATCGTTATATATATCGTTTCGAGTTTCTTAATTCAATAAACTCAATTTTATGTATATAACTCATTGTTAAAATACCTAATGAGATACTTACTTATCATAATATCATGTTAACTATATATATAATCATATATATGTCATCATATAGTTTTTACAAGTTTTAACGTTCGTGAATCACCGGTCAACTTGGGTGGTCAATTGTCTATATGAAACCTATTTAAATTAATCAAGTCTTAACAAGTTTGATTGCTTAACATGTTGGAAACACTTAATCATGTAATTATCAATTTCATTTAATATATATAATCATGGAAAAGTTCGGGTCATTACAATATCGACCCATCTATATATATATTTCGGAACAACCATAGACACTCTATATGCAGTAATGCTTGAGTTAGCTATACAGGGTTAAGGTTGATTCCAAAATAATATATATACTTTGAGTTGTGATCAAGTCAAGACTTGTAGACACTGGGTCTTGGATTGATTCGAGATAATATATATTACTTTATTTCTGTACATCTAACTGTGGACAACTAGTTTTAGGTTACTAACGAGGACTGCTGACTTAACAAACTCAAATCATTAAAACGTAATAAAAATGTTGTAAATATATTTTGAACATACTTTGATATATATGTACATATTTGTTATAGGTTCGTGAATCTACCAGTGGCCAAGTCTTATTTCCAGCAAAGTAAAAATCTGTGAAAGTGAGTTATAGTCCCACTTTTAAAATCTAATATTTTTGGGATGAGAATACATGCAGTTTATAAATGTTTTACAAAATAGACATAAGTACGTGAAACTACATTTTATGATTGAATGATCGAAATCGAATATGCCCCTTTTAGCTTGGTAGCCTACAAATTAGGGAACTGGCCCCTAATTGACGCGAATCCTAAAGGTAGATCTACGGGAACTAACAACCCCCATTATGGAAATTGGAATGCTTTAGTACTTCGATTTTATCATGTCCGATGGTTGTCCCGGAATGATGGGGATATTCTATATGCATCTTGTTAATGTCGGTTACCAGTGTTCACCATATGAATGATTTTTATGCAGATTGCATGTTATTGAAAAATGGAAATGAAAATCTTGTGGTCTATTACTATGATTTGATAAATATACAGATTACACCTATAACTTGAAACGCCCCGTCTTAATCCATCCGGACGAAGTCCATATTGATTATAAACGATTCATAATAGTTGAATACATTGCGAGGTACTTGACCTCTAAATGATACATTTTATAAACATTGCATTCGTTTTTAAAAGACAAACTTTCATTTCATTGAAAGTTGACAGGTATGCATACCATTTCATAATATCCAACTATAAATGACCTATTCCGTCATTTACTTAATAATCTCTAATGAACTTCAATGACTCGAATGCAACGTCTTTTGAAATATGTCATGAATGACTCCAAGTAATATCCTTAAAATGAGCTAATGCACAGCGGAAGATGGTTGTCGATGGTCTATGGTGATAGAAATAGAAACGTGAAGTAGCAGCACACACGAGCATCAATGTTGTAGTCTTGTTCGATCCAATCATAAACAGATGCATCAAGTAATAGCAGTGAGGTGTGACTTTTTAGGTGGGTTTGGTTGTTGTCATTCAAAATAGAAAATATGCAAGTTATTATTGTTGGTGTTTCGAAAATCATGAAAGAAGCACAAAGAGAAATAAGACGCAAATATTGGATTGGTGTTGATTGGTGGTGTTTGAACAACAAAAGATAGAAGTATAAGTAGTAGTAACAAGTAATTGAATGATGATTTAACAAGTGAAAGAGAGGAAGAGAAAAGTAAACGAAGGAAATGGTGGTTTGGCTCAACGAAAAGAAATAACTGCAGCAGCATAGAAGTGATGGTGTGTGTGGTATTGATTGTTCTTGGTGATGGTTATTGTGGTGTTGAATTCACGAAGAAGAAACAAAAACAAGATGAAGTAAATTACAGGTGATGATTAAATGGTGGTTTAAAAGGTGGTGCTCATTGGTTCCATAGTATTTGAGTGATTCTTTTGAAAGGTTGATAAGCAAATTTTTGGCAGTAAACGAATAAATTATAAAATACTCAAAAGTTTGATCCTGATTGCTAATAGAATTTGTAGGCTTGTGATTAAATTGAGAATCAATTCGTACTGGAATCAGACAGGAAACAAATTGCTTACAGTTTGAGAACGATGGGCAACTGATTACGATTCCTTCTTTTATTTATATGTATAAAATGTATCTATATATTTATATGTATTTATCTGTACATACGTATTCTGTATATACGTGTATAGTATATCTGTATATTTATTTATGTCTGTATATTAGGAAAACATACTATTATTTAACATTAATATTAATATTAATAAAACTAATAATAAGAATAAGAATAGAGATAATAATAATAATGTTAATGATATTAGTATCATAATGATACTAATAATAATATAACAAATTATACATATCAAGTTTTACAATTAATAATATTAACGAAAGTATTGATAATAATGTTAATATAACAATTATGTTCAAACTAGTAATTAAATTTAATATAATACAATTTATTAATTATATCATATTTACTAATTATAATATATTGAATCTTTAATATTTATTAATTACAATATATATATAATAATACTTATGTATTGAACATATATATATATATATATATATATATATATATATATATATATATATATATATATATATATATATATATATATATAGATTCATTTAATTACAAAATTTATTATCTTATATATTAGTTTTCATATTTAGTTCTAATGATTAAATTATGTTTTATAATTTCAAATCATTATATGTATTTACATATATATATATATATATATATATATATATATATATATATATATATATATACACACACATATTTATTTACAGGCAATTGTTCGTGAATCATCGGGAATAGCCAAAGGTTAATTGAATATATGAAACAGTCCAAACCTTTTGAGACTCAACCTCACAGACTTTGCTTATCGTTTCAGAAACATATAAAGATTAAAGTTTAAATTTGATCGGAAATTTCCGGGTCATCACAGTACCTATCCGTTAAAAGAAATTTCGTCCCGAAATTTGATCGAGGTCGTCATGGCTAACTATAAGAATTTTTTCATGACGAATGTGAGTTGATAAATAGAGTTTTATCATCATTGAGTAATATAGATAAAACAATTTGATTACGCGAAGAGTATAAGTGAAGCTATCGTAAGAGAGTGAAATGAGTAAATGTAGATTCGTTTTAACCGATAACGTAATTATGATTGATTTTCGGAATTCATGGGATTTAAAGAAAATCTTCGTAATAAGATTTGGTTCTTCGGCGATTAAGGAAATCATGATCTTCTTTGATTAAATACGATAATCTATTTCGATTGCTCTGTCGGATATTTCACTATAAATCCACCCTCTTTGTTTCCTTATTTCCATATCTCACATCTTCTATTTGCTGTGATTTATACTCCAATTTCTACTTTGGAGTTTTCATTCTTTCGTTTCCTCTTCTTGTGATTAAGCACTGCTTGTAATGGTCCAGAATTCGCAGATATGAATTTCGGAATGAACATTGTTAATGTTCTTAGAAGAAAATTGTAATGGCACGATCTTGAGTTGGCAAATTACTAGAATATCCAGAAAGATAGAACTATCAAGAAGTTATGTTCTTAATATGTTTGGAGATTGGGTAGAATGTAAGAGTCGTATAAATGGCACATGATGACGGTATGTTCTGTGAATCATCACGTTCCATTAGAAACTCAACATGAATTACTGTAATATAATCACGTTGATCAAGTATCATTATATTATACTAACTCATGCTTCAGTTCCCAACACTACTTCAAAACATTCAAATTTTAAATTCGAAGGTTCGCAGAATATAGAAACTAAAATAGTTTCCTTTTATGATATAATATGGATAGCGCAGAGAGATAATTAATATCGGACGAGAATATTTATGAAGATATCTTCAGAAATATTGAGGATATTTACAATGAAAGATACGATAATATCTTGGAATGTTAGAACCAAATTGTGATGAAGAAATTCATTCACGATGATTTAGAGCGGTTAAGGAGTAAGGTATTCGCTAAAGATTTCATCAGAAACATAATCATCAGGATTCTTTAAGTACAGAGTTTGGTCCTTGTATTTGTCATTGGTCTCCTTCATGTTTGCTTGATTCATTTTTCAGAACTCGGAGATCTGATTCGTAAGCTAGAGTGCTTTTTAGAATTTCAGAATGAAAGTTCATAATTCTATGAGATAAATGTCATATGTATACATATAACTGTTGATGTAGAAATGCTACGAGATTCAAAATACTGATTGCTGATTTCCTGTAGTTGGTATGGCAATTCTGGTTATAAGATATGGATGAGTATATGGTAAGGTTTTAAGGAACAACCATAATGGTTCTTCGGAGAGACTTAAGTCAATGAGTAATGAAGTTGCTGGTAAGTTTAATGCTAATGTGGTGGAATATAAACGGTCCCCCAGTAACGATGATGAAGGGGTATTCTATATAATAGGGTTTATTCGAATAAATAACTTGAAGTTGATTTGCTGGAGCTGTCATAAAATTGCCTAATTTGAAAAGAAATTGCGTTGTTATTTTTAGAAATAACAATGTCAAAGAAGCTAGCACAGATACGTGTTAAACATTTATACAGGTTCCGAGAATTTTTCAGGTGCATAACTATATGCGTAAATCTTTTCTTTCGTAGATGAAATACGGTTGATTCATCCTCCCGATTGAGGTGTTTTCAAGAATCACGAAAGATTTGAACGCAAATTGTAATCGTCAACATACAAATGAGGTTTAAGATGAAAATCAAGTGGCAAACTTGAAGTATTGTTTAGTTTCATATGTTATAATCAATATTTTAATTTATTTTAATTCATTTTAATTGTCCACTGTTGGTAGTCCTCAGTTGATTAGTCAACAGTTAGCTAGGAACAGTTAGCTAGGATTTTGTTAGCGTGGATTCTTAACAAAATTTCTCATAGTTAATTTGTTTGTTTCTAATAATTTTTATTTCGTCAAATATTTTCTTCATTATGCCACTTGTTGGATTCTGATAGGTCAAAATCCAAATATGAAATTTGAATGGAAATGGTTATTCTGTGGTGAACGGATTCATATATCTGTGGATGTAAGTAGGATAGGAAATGACTGTTGAATCAGATTTGAAGAATGTACAGTGTAACTTATTAATGTGAAATCTTAAATATTCCTCGGGTATTACCTACCCGTTAAAATATTTTCATCATTAACAGTTTGTACGAAAGAATTTTTAATCACAATCTTTATGAGAATATATTTACATATACATTTCCTTCAGATGTAATTATGGATTTAACGAGTCAATATAATATTAGACTCATTTGATTTTCGATTTGAGCTATAATAAGTAATCTCTAAAACTATTAGGATCCACATATTCTTCGCAGAATATTAATGAAGTTATGGTTCAATACTTCATCGTTAGTTATTAGGATCCACATATTCTTCGCAGAATATTAATGAAGTTATGGTTCATTACTTCATTGTTAATTGCTGTTGGTATTCCTTGGTATCCATGGTGCGTATGATGTTGATGTTCGTGGAACAGATTGTGATGTTGAGGTGTGGGATGCGGATATTGCTGTTGGTGATACTGTTGATGCCAGTACTGTTGCTGAAGCTAGTATATTTTGCACCATATTTTTCAAGGCTACAACTCGAGTACGAAGCTCGTTGACTTCTTTGATTACTTCGGGATGTTTGGCGATTGGAACAAAAGGATGAATAAGGTTTTGAATTTGAGATAGTATTTAATCATGGCGAGGTATTAGGGAAATGAGTATGAAAATGGTGTTTCTAATAGGTTCACCGGTAAGTGCTTCAAGTTCATCGCCAAGAGGAAAATTTGGTTGATGGAAAGTATCGCCTTCTTCTCGTCTCCATTGATTGAGTAGACAACGAACTCATCAGATGAATTGGGGATGGCTGATTGATAATTCATTCTGGTGACGCTGCTTTCGGAGCTGGAGTGGGACTCCATATCGGAATCCGAGGGACTTGAACTAGTGGTGAGTTCCATTACGTACGATTGAATACAGAATTTTTCGATATGAAGTGATTTTCGGATATCGGATGATATTCTAATTACATAGAATCTCTATATATATAGAACAAAAGATTTCGTAGATTACGGAGGAATTTACGAAATATATCAGGCAAGGTTTATGGTAACAGATACGCTAAGATATGGATTAGCAGATACGCTAAGATATGAATTTTTATCTATACACTATTCATGCAATCAATGCAGTAAGATGTGTTTAGACTAAGAATGATAAGCAGGTAATTTTCGACAAGAATTGATAAGCAAAAACTTTTGACATGCAGACCAGGTTCAAGTCCAGACTCATTAATATAACCTAACAACTACTAGGTCGAAGTCCAGACTTCACTAATGCATCCTAACAACTACCTGTTAGACACACTAATGCAGACCTGGTTCGCTAAGACCACCGCTCTGATACCAACTGAAACGCCCCATCCTAATCCATCCGGACGAAGTCCATATTGATTATAAATGATTCATAATAGTTGATTACATCGCGAGGTACTTGACCTCTAAATGATACATTTTATAAACATTGCATTCTTTTTTAAAAGACAAACTTTCATTTCATCGAAAGCTGACAGGTATGCATACCATTTCATAATATCCAACTATAAATGACCTATTCCGTCATTTACTTAATAATCTCTAATGAACTTCAATGACTCGAATGCAATGTATTTTGAAATATGTCATGAATGACTCCAAGTAATATCCTTAAAATGAGCTAATGCACAGCGGAAGATGGTTGTCGATGGTCTATGGTGATAGAAATAGAAACGTGAAGTAGCAGCATACACGAGCATCAATGTTGTAGTCTTGTTCGATCCAATCATAAACAGATGCATCAAGTAATAGCAGTGAGGTGTGACGGTTTGGGTGGGTTTGGTTGTTATCATTCAAAATAGAAAATATGCAAGTTATTATTGTTGGTTTTTCGAAAATCATGAAAGAAGCACAAAGAGAAATAAGACGCAAAGATTGGATTGGTGTTGATTGGTGGTGTTTGAACAACAAAAGATAGAAGTATAAGTAGTAGTAACAAGTAATCGAATGATGATTTAACAAGTGAAAGAGAGGAAGAGAAAAGTAAACGAAGGAAATGGTGGTTTGGCTCAACGAAAAGAAATAACTGCAGCAACATAGAAGTGATGGTGTGTGTGGTATTGATTGTTCATGGTGATGGTTATTGTGGTGTTGAATTCACGAAGAAGAAATAGAAACAAGATGAAGTAAATTACAGGTGACGATTAAATGGTGGTTTAAAAGGTGGTGCTCATTGGTTCCATAGTATTTGAGTGATTCTTTTGAAAGGTTGATAAGCAAATTTTTGGCAGTAAACGAATAAATTATAAAATACTCAAAAGTTTGATCCTGATTGCTAACAGAATTTGTAGGCTTGTGATTAAATTGAGAATCAATTCGTACTGGAATCAGACAGGAAACAAATTGCTTACAGTTTGAGAATGATGGGCAACTGATTACGATTCCTTCTTTTATTTATATGTATAAAATGTATCTATATATTTATATGTATTTATCTATACATACGTATTCTGTATATACGTGTATAGTATATCTGTATATTTATTTATGTCTGTATATTAGGAAAACATACTATTATTTAACATTAATATTAATATTAATATTAATAATAATAAAACTAATAATAAGAATAAGAATAGAGATAATAATAATAATGTTAATGATATTATTATCATAATGATACTAATAATAATATAACAAATTATACATATCAAGTTTTACAATTAATAATATTAACAAAAGTATTGATAATAATGTTAATATAACAATTATGTTCAAACTAGTAATTAAATTTAATATAATGTAATTTATTAATTATATCATATTTACTAATTATAATATATTGAATCTTTAATATTTATTAATTACAATATATATATAATAATACTTATGTATTGAATATATATATATATATATATATATATATATATATATATATATATATATATATATATATATATATATATATATATATATTCATTTAATTACAAAATTTATTATCTTATATATTAGTTTTCATATTTAATTATAAAGATTAAATTATGTTTTATATTTTCAAATCATTATATGTATTTACATTTATATATATATATATATATATATATATATATATATATATATATATATATATATATATATATATATACAGATATATATATATACATATTTATTTACAGGCAATTGTTCGTGAATCATCGGGAATAGCCAAAGGTTAATTGAATATATGAAACAGTCCAAACCTTTTGAGACTCAACCTCACAAACTTTGCTTATCGTGTCGGAAACATATAAAGATTAAAGTTTAAATTTGATCGGAAATTTCCGGGTCATCACATAACTCACCAACATTTTTGTTGACGTTTAAAGCATGTTTATTCTCAGGTGATTATTAAGAACTTCCGCTGTTGCATGCTAATTTATGGACAAGAGTTGGAGTCAGCATGCTTGTATAATATTGTTTAAAAACTGCATTCGAAGACTTAAATTGATGTGTAATATTATTGTAAACCATTATGTAATAATCGTGTGAAAACGCTATATTTTTTATTATCATTATTTGATAATCGTCGTAATATTTTTAAACCTTTATCGATAAAATAAAGGTTATGGTTTGTTTTAAAATCGAATGTAGTCTTTGAAAAACCTCTCATATAGAGGTCAAAACCTCGCAACGAAATCAATTAATATGGAACGTTTATAATCGATATGAATGGGACATTTCATTTTCCTTGTGCTTCAAATATAAGGAAGTAAAGTCTTCCTTTTATTTCATGTTTGCAATTTTCAAGTGGGAGTAAAGTCTCCCACTTTCAAAAGATTTTTGTGCTCAAAGTGATAAAATCAAAAGAAAAATACAAACTTTTGCATGGAAGTTAAAGTCTTCCATGTATGTGTTTCAAAACCAAGTGTTTAAAGCTAAAAGCTTTAACACTTTCAGATGATTCACGTCCATCCATGATAGGGATTCAAGTCTTCCGAATTTTGCATTACTTGGTGTGAGATACTTCCTAATCCACACCATTTCATATTGACATTGGTTGTCTCATCATTTCACAAATTTTCAACCGGTATATCATACCATGAGAAGAGGATCCACTGAGCTTCACCGTGTGCTATCCTTTTTAGGAGCAATGGCTTCATGCTAGTGTTGCTAGACAATACGTGCCATAGCCAAAAGCTATGGAACCCTTGTTCTTGCAATTAATGAAGGGGTAGTTCCTACTTCCTACCCTTTCTCAAAATAAGCATAAAAGCTTGTTATGTGGGAAGTAGCCAAGTGAATAAAAGCCTTGAGATTTGACAATTCCGGGAGAGTCGAGTCCTCCCAATGTATTGTTTTTGGAAGTTAAGTCTTCCAAACTTGGAAGTAAAGTCTTCCAAGTTAAGTTGTGAACCAAAAGACCCAAGCTTGGAAGTAAAGTCTTCCAAGTATCGTACAATAGACCCACCGTAAATCTCACACCCAAGGTAGTTACTTTCTTATCGCTATTGACACCGAGTAGTATGTTTACCGGGGAAGTAGCTACCCGTGCGGTCATCCCATCACCGAGAAGGCTTGTATGCACATCGCCTTTATGAGCCCAAGATAGTTATTGTCTCATCGCCTTCAACACAAGAAGGTAGTTCACTTTGTGATATACCGGGGCAATAGCTATCCATGTGGTTATCCCAAAACTGGGATGCCTTTGGAATGCACAAAGCTTTAAACCATAAAATTTTCAGAAAACTTGTCTTGTTTCACAACTTGACTCATTTTTCCTTTCTAAAAACAAAAATGGTTTTCTTAAAGCATTGTCTTCCTTAAGGCTAAAAGGTTTTCTTCGATAACTCATGTGACTTGGCGCTCCATTGTACCAAAAAGAAGCTTGCGGGCAATCCTTGACTCGGTGGTGATGAAATTGGGGTGAAACGGTGAAGTCTATGCTTGTGGTGATTTGTAGAATGCTCCTAGAAAGGTTTGCACAAAAAAAGCTCGAATCTTGATATGATTGCTCTTAATTGCAAAATCTTGTGGATATTTGAGCCTTTCTAGGGAGCATGTTGTTTGATCATTTGTTTCAAAGATGTACGAAGATGTGGTGATGTTAGACTAGGCTTAAATTGATGAATTTAGAGGATGGTTGAAGATTTGAAGCATAATTAGAGGAGTGGTGTATCTTTGGTAGCTTAGTTGGAGATATAGTCAAGGATTGCCACCCCACCATTGCCCATTTGTTGAATTGATGAATTGAAGTTGTTTGAAGCATTGAGATGAGTTTTTTCTAGTGCGTAAAAGTAGAAGAAGAATAGGGGAAGAGGTATGCTTGGTCCTTAGCAAATGCAAGCATTTGGAGATCACTCTATGTGACGACCCGAAAATTTCTGAACAAATTTAAACTTAATCTTTATATAATTCTGACTTGATAAGCAATGAATTTTTAATAAATCTTGAACCTCCGGAAAGAGTTTTACACAAGTTTTTGTTCACCCTTTTATTCCGACGATTCACGAACGTCATAACTTGATTTAATTGTTTAATTGTTTAATTCACGAACGCCATATATATATGATAATTAAATACCTCATTAAGTATATTAACAAAGTATTGTATATATATTTTCATACTACTAATTTAAAGAGTTTTTGAACAATATATATGTTACTATTTAAACGACGTAATTAACTTATGTTAAAATGTATTTACATATAATGTATTACGAGTGTAAATACATCCTTACAAGTATTGAATACACTTTATAATATACCAATACATATAAAGGATATCTATACTCGTATTTATGTTCAATTTTCTCAAGAATACTACTCGCATTCATACGGTATTTTTACCCGTATTATACACAGCTTCTAGAAGTATTTACTATTGGTATATACCAATAGAAATATGAAATTATTTGTGTAATATGTCATCCATGACCTAATAAATTTAATATGTCATCCATGACTTAATACATTTTAACTTATCTTAGATATTTTCACTAAAAGCCAAATTTTCAAGCCTATAAATAAGCACCATTTCTAACTCATTTTTACACATTCATTTTCCAAATTTTACTTCCAATTTTCACACACACTTGCAAGAACTCTCTTAAGTTTTGTTCTAATATTTCTTTCCAGCAACTTTACATTCTAAACTTGAGGTAAAAACTCTACTTCAACTCTTGTTCAATTCATATGTTTATAGCTATCTATATAAGAGTTTATAAACTAGAACATAGTTTAGTTGATTCTAAACTTGTTTGAAAAACTAATCCAATATTTCTAACTTAACTCTAATAACACTTATTTATATGTATTATGATGTTATATTAAGTTAATATAAGAACTTATAACTTGTACATATGAAGAACACCTTGATACTTAACATATATCCTTTAATCTCCATTCAGTAAAAAGCGGGCTGTTTTGGGTTGGGAATTAAAAACCTATCTTAGACTTTGAGTTCGAGGCTAAGACTTTGGAAATATGTTAATATATGTAAATAAGACTTCCAGTATTTTTTCATGATTTTAGACAAAGTGGAAGTATTTTATCAAAAATCATATATTGGGTGGATGCTGGGATTTTTCCAAATCTGTCCACCGACACAAAAAGAGGGTAAAGCTCTAAAAATTACTACTTAGGATGAACTTTTCGAATTGGTTTTGTAAAATTGACTTCTTAAGGATTCCATATCAATTTGATTCACTTTAAACGGAGTTGTAATGAATATTTGGCGAGCAAAACAAAACCTGCTAAAATTAACGTCGTATGGACGAAATTTATATTATAAAAACTATATTAACCATATCCTTGTTAACTTTTTCTATATCCTATATATATTTGGACATGTTATCATTAGTATAAAAGAATATTATAATCTTGATTAATTTCGAGATTGTATATATATAATAATCTTGGTACGTTCCATGACAATACGTGCACAATACGTTTTGATAAATCCTAAGATAATACGTACACAATACGTCTTAGTTAATTTTAAGACAATATGTATACAATATGTCTCTGGATTGATGCAAGACAATACGTACACAATACACCGTGGGGTAATTCTAAGATTATATATATATATATATATATACATACCGATTATTGGACTGTTGGACTGTTAGATTTTTCAGACTATTTTGGACTACTAAACTTGGCAACTTAAATAATCACATGTGATTGAAAATATAAACTTAAATAATCACATGTGATTGAAAATATAAATAATCACATGTGATTGAAAATATAAACTTAAACAATCACATGTGATTGAATATATGATATGAACTTGCTATTTTAATTTTGTTCACATGTATTATTATCTGAATCGTTATTATTATTATAGGTTCGTGAATCCAAGGACGACGACCATATTTTTAATAAGTTAAAAACTTATTATTAATATACTTTTACTACCGTAAGTATATAGTCCCATTTTTAAACTCTACAAATATTTTGGGATGAGAATACATGCACTTTATGTTTTACGCCATGGACACAAGTACTTAAAATATATTCTACGTTGAGTTGTACCACCTTGCATATCTTCCCTAATAGCTTGGTAACTAATATTTACATGTTGTAAGAATATGTAAGCGCGAATCCTATTGATAGATCTATCGGGTTTGACAACCCCAACCGGACTAGTCGCTCTAGTATCGTAAACGGTTGCATAGTACTTCGTTTTTACTACACTTGGTACAGTGTAGGGAGATTTCATAATAAAGGGAATATGCCACATTAATGGTTAGGTATGGTTACCGAAGCGCTCAACAACTTATAGAATACTTTTATACACTTGCGAGTGTACATATATTTATAACTATGAAAATCTTGTGGTCTATATTTATATCGATGCTAAACCTATATATCTCACCAGCCTTTGTGTTGACTGTTTAAGCATGTTTATTCTCAGGTCCTTAAGAAAGTCTTCCGCTGTTGCATTATCTGAGCAAGCTGTGCATGGAGTCTCATGCTTTTGTTTAAATGAAGTGTTGCATTCAATAAAACCTTTGTCATGTATTATATTCGATTGTTATGTCACGTGTGTAGTATTTGGAAACTGATGTATCATGGGGATTATTTCTTAAATAATCGTCCACTTGTTTAAAACATGCATTATGTATAATAATGGTGTGCTTTTTATGAAATGAATGCAATATTTTTTCTAAAACGTATCATATAGAGGTCAAATACCTCGCTATGGGACCAATGAATAACGTACTACGTTTATAGTAATATGGACGGGTCGTTTCAGTTGGTATCAGAGTTGTGGTCTTAGCGAACCAGTGTGTCTAACTGATAAGTCGTTAGGATGCATTAGTGAGTCTGGACTTCTACCGTGTCTGCATGTCAAAAGTTTTGCATATCATTTGTGTCAAAAATTACCTAGTTATCATCCTTAGGAAATTACATGCTTATCATTCTTAGTCTAGACACGTCTTGCTGCATTGATTGCATGAATAGTGTATAGACAAAATTCATATCTTAGCGTATCTGCTAAATCATATCTTATCGTATCTATTACCGTAAACTTTGCCTGACATATTCCATAAATTCCTCAGTAATCTATGAAATCTTTTGATCTATATATATATATATATATATATATATATATATATATATATATATATATATATATATATATATATATATATATATATATATATATATAGATATTCTATGTAGTTAGAATACCACCCGATAGCCGAAAAATCATTTCGTATCGAAAAATCTTTTATCAAATCGTACGAAATGGAATTCGTCATCAATTCAAGTTCCTCGGATTCTGAAATGGTATCCCACTCAAGCTCCAAAAGCAGTGTGACAGGAATGGATCAACCAATCAGCCATCATCTATTCTGGATGAATTGGGGATGGGTTCGTAGCCTCCTTAATCATTGGAGACAAGAAGAAGGCAATCCTTTCCATCCACCACATTGCCCTCTTGGCGAAGAACCTGAAGCACTTACCGACGAACCTGTCCGAAACACCATTTTCTCTCTCATTTCCAGAGTATCTCGTCACGATTATATACTACACCAAATTCTAAATCTTATTTATTCGCTCGTCTGAACCGACAATCACCCCGGTGTAATAGAAGAAGTCAACGAGGTTCGCGCTCGGGTAGTGGCTTTGGAGAATATGGTGCAAAGGTTACAAACACCAGCAGCAGCACCAGCAACATAACCAGTACCACCATCAACAACATCAACAGTACCATTACCACCACCACCAACAACAACCGCATCGCAAATCTCAACTTCACAATCTGTCCCATGAGCATCGACATCATACGCCCTGTAGATACTAAGGAATACCACAACGATGAAGTATTGATTCATAACTTCATTGGGAAAACATTCTACGACGATTATGTAATTTCTAAAGTTTAGAAATTATCTATCCTAGCCTTAACCATAAATCAAATGAGTTTAATTTAATATTAACTCATTAAATCTATATTACATCTGAAGAAATATACACATATATTTCCATAAAGACTGTAATAAAATTCTTTTGTAAAAAATATTAATTGTGACATTTTTTTAACGGGTAGGTAATACCCGAGAGATATATAAATTCACAATTAATATGTTACATTCTTTGAATCTGATTCAGCAAATCATCCATTATACTCCCTACTTTCACAACAATATACATTCTTTTATAGAAATCAAAACAACCATACTCATTCAAAAATTTAATTACATATTCTGATTTTGAAATCGCCGAATTCAATTCAAGATATAACCGGTATCATCACTCTTAGATTCTTACATCTTTCAAAGCTATACTTTGACTTCAAAACTGTGTTAGAACATCGTATGTATATTAACGATTATAATCTGTGTTCAAGCCCTTCGAAATACCTGAAGACACTTCAAATAATGAATAATCGAGATGATGATCCAACCACATGTTATCCACAGTTACCTACTTGAAAAACTCTTGAAACCAAAGTCATAATTTAACATGTAACCATGTCAGACCTTTTGGCATTTACTAGCTAAAATAACTTTTCAATCCCTTTTAAAAATAGACGGTTTTGTCACAGCTCCAGTAAACCAACTTCAATTGTTCATTCGAATAAGCCTTATTATAATGATTACCCCTTCATCATTATTACCGAGGAACCTTTCATATCTCGCCACATTAGCAGTAAATTTATTAACAATTTCATTGATCTTTGACTTTCTGAAAAATCTTTATATTTATCAAAACCCCATCATTTACTCATCTGCATCTTGTAACGAGAATTGCCATACGAATCATCAGAAATTAGCAATCAGTATTTTGTAATCTCGCAGCATGTCTACGCCAACAATTATATGTGTCTATCTTATGGACTTATATACTTTGAATGTGAAGTTTTTGAAAAACACCCTAAACTGCGAACTAGTTCTCGAAATGCTGATGAAGCAGCAAAAACTATAAACGGCCTTAACAGTAAAAAGTTTGATGATAAAGAGTAGTGTGTTGGCAAAGCTCAGAAAAAGAGAAGATTTGGTACTGAAGAATACGGATTGAGCAAACCATGAAGAAGGATGTGGATAAATCACAATGACGAAATCTACCTTCAAAGAATCCAAATGATTCCGTGTCTGCTGAAGTCATTATCGAATACCTTGCTCCTGACTCTAAACCCTTACGGACAATATTCTTCATCATCCTCTGATATTAGAAATTCTAAGATATCATCGTATCTTTCATTATAAATATCCTCCATATTTCTGAAAATATTTCCATAATTATTCTTATCTGAAATCATTTACCTCTTCGCGCTGTCTGTATTACATCATAAAAGAAACTATTTTAGTTTCTAAATTCTAAAACTTTCGAATTTAAAATAGGAATATTTTTGAAGTAGTGTTGGGAACTGAAGCATGAACTAGTATAATATAATGACACTTGATCAACGTGATTATATTACAGTAAGTCATGCTGAGTTTCTAAATGGAATGTGATGATTCACAGATCATAACGACATCATGTGCTATGTTACACGACTCTTGTATTCTCTTTAACCTCTAAAATATCAAGAAAATATTTCTTGATGATTCGGCCTTTTTCGAGGTATTCTAGTAATTTGACAAGTCAAGATCGTGCCATTACAATTTCCTTCTTAGAACGTTAACAATGTTCATTCTGAAATTCATATATGCGAATTCTGGACCATTACAAGCGGTGCTTAATCGCAAGAAGAAGAAACGAAAGGACAAAACTCCGAAATAGAAATTGGGGTATAAATCACAGCAAATAAAAGAGAGCATTAATTGGGGATGACAATGATTATAGAAGACAGAAGCAGGGACATCGAAATATAAGGGAAGATATAAAACCCAACAACAACCCAGAAACTATAAACCGTATATATCGATGCATATAGCAATATAAAGACACGGGAGAACTAAAAACACTATAAAACCAAGAGTATAGTAGAAGTAAATAGATTCTTCCGGAGGTAGATGAAAAAGAAGAACGACAGATATGAAAGTGAGGAGTATATCGAGAATCAGCACTGGATGAAGCATATTGACGAATAATTTTAAAGTAAGAATTGAGGGAGAAAGAATAGAAGGTGTGAATTAAAAGAAAACAAAGGAGGTGGATTTATAGTGAAATATCCGACGGAAAAATCGAGATGAATCATCTCATTAAATCGAAGAGGATCATAATTTCCTTAATCACCGAAGAATCAAATCCTATATAGATTACAAAGATTTTCTTTAATCCGGAGATCAACCGTGATGACGTCAAAAGATAAGACGAATCCCTATTTTCTCATTTCACTCTTTTACGATAGCTTCACTCATACGTTTCGAGTAATCGAATTATTTTATCCATATTTCTCAATCATGATAAAACCCTATGAATCAACTTATATTCGTCATAATAACATTCTTATTGTTAGCCATGACAACCTCGATCAAATTTCAGGACGAAATTTCTTTAACGGGTACTGTGACGACCCGGAAATTTCCGATCAAATTTAAACTTAATCTTTATATAATTCCGACTTGATAAGCAATGAATTTTTAATAAATCTTAAACCTCCGGAAAGAGTTTTACACAAGCTTTTGTTCACCCTTTTATTCCGACGATTCACGAACGTCATAACTTGATTTAATTGTTTAATTGTTTAATTATTGTGTATATATATGAATTTATATATATTTAACTTGAAAATATGATAATTAAATATCTCATTAAATATATTAACAAAGTATTGTATATATATATTTTCATACTACTAATTTAAAGAGTTTTTGAACAATATATATGTTACTATTTAAACGACGTAATTAACTTATGTTAAAATGTATTTACATATAATGTATTACGAGTGTAAATACATCCTTACAATTATTTAATACACTTTATAATATACCAATACATATAAAGGATAGCTATACTCGTATTTCTGTTCAATTTTCTCAAGAATTCTACTCGCATTCATACGGTATTTTTACCCGTATTATACACAGCTTCTAGAAGTATTTACTATTGGTATATACCAATAGAAATCTGCAATTATTTGTGTAATATGTCATCCATGACCTAATCAATTTAATATGTCATCCATGACTTAATACATTTTAACTTATCTTAGATATTTTCACTAAAAGCCAAATTTTCAAGCCTATAAATAAGCACCATTTCTAACTCGTTTTTACACATTCATTTTCCAAATTTTACTTTCAATTTTCACACGCACTTGCAAGAACTCTCTTAAGTTTTGTTCTAATACTTCTTTCCAGAAACTTTACATTCTAAACTTGAGGTAAAAACTCTACTTCAACTTTTGTTCAATTCATATGTTTATAGCTATCTATATAAGAGTTTATAAACTAGAACATAGTTTAGTTGATTCTAAACTTGTTTGAAAAACTAATCTAATATTTCTAAATTAACTCTAATAATACTTATTTATATGTATTATGATGTTATATTAAGTTAATATAAGAACTTATAACTTGTACATATGAAGAACACCTTGATACTTAACATATATCCTTTAATCTCCATTTAGTAAAAAGCGGGCTGTTTTGGGTTGGGAATTAAAAACCTATCTTAGACTTTGAGTTTGAGACTAAGACTTTGGAAATATATTAATATATGTAAATAATACTTCCAGTATTTTTTTCATGATTTTAGACAAAGTGGAAGTATTTTATCAAAAATCATATATTGGGTGGATGCCGGGATTTTTCCAAATCTGTCCACCGACACAAAAAGAGGGTAAAGCTCTAAAAATTACTACTTAGGATGAACTTTTAGAATTGTTTTTGTAAAATTGACTTCTTAAGGAATCCATATCAATTTGATTCACTTTAAACGGAGTTGTAATGAATATTTGGCGAGCAAAACAAAACCTGCTAAAATTAACGTGGTATGGACGAAATTTATATTATAAAAACTATATTAACCATATCCTTGTTAACTTTTCCTATATCCTATATATATTTGGACATGTTATCATTAGTATAACAAAATATTATAATCTTGATTAATTTCGAGATTGTATATATATAATAATCTTGGTACGTTCCATGACAATACGTGCACAATACGTTTTGATAAATCCTAAGACAATACGTACACAATACGTCTTAGTTAATTCTAAGACAATACGTATACAATACGTCTCTGGATTGATGCAAGACAATACGTACACAATACGCCGTGGGGTAATTCTAGGATTATATATATATATATATATATATATATATATATATATATATATATATATATATATATATATATATATATATATATATATATATATATATATATATATATATATATATATATATATATATATATACCGACTGTTGGACTTTTCGGACTATTTTGGACTACTAAACTTGACAACTTAAATAATCACATGTGATTGAAAATATAAATAATCACATGTGATTGAAAATATAAACTTAAATAATCACATGTGATTGAAAATATAAATAATCACATGTGATTGAAATATAAACTTAAAAAATCACATGTGATTGAATATATGATATGAACTTGCTATATTAATTTTGTTCACATGTATTATTATCTGAATCGTTATTATTATTATAGGTTCGTGAATCCAAGGACGACGACCATATTTTTAATAAGTTAAAAACTTATTATTAATATACTTTTACTACCGTGAGTATATAGTCCCATTTTTAAACTCTACAAATATTTTGGGATGAGAATACATGCGTTTTATGTTTTACACCATGGACACAAGTACTTAAAATATATTCTACGTTGAGTTGTACCACCTTGCATATCTTCCCTAATAGCTTGGTAACTAATATTTACATGTTGTAAGAACATGTAAGCGCGAATCCTATTGATAGATCTATCGAGTTTGACAACCCCAACCAGGCTAGTTGCTCTAGTATCGTAAACGGTTGCATAGTACTTTGTTTTTACTACACTTGGTACAGTGTAGGAAGATTTCATAATAAAGGGAATATGCCACATTAATGGTTAAGTATGGTTACCGAAGCGCTCAACAACTTATAGAATACTTTTATACACTTGCGAGTGTACATATATTTATAACTATGAAAATCTTGTGGTCTATATTTATATCGATGCTAAACCTATATATCTCACCAACCTTTGTGTTGACTGTTTAAGCATGTTTATTCTCAGGTCCTTAAGAAAGTCTTTCACTGTTGCATTATCTGAGCAAGCTGTGCATGGAGTCTCATGATTTTATTTAAATGAAGTGTTGCATTCAATATAACCTTTGTCATGTATTATATTCAATTGTTATGTCACGTGTGTAGTATTTGAAAACTGATGTATCATGGGGATTATTTCTTAAATAATCGTCCACTTGTTTAAAACATGCATTATGTATAATAATGGTGTGCTTTTTATGAAATGAATGCAATATTTTTTCTAAAACGTATCATATAGAGGTCAAATACCTCGCTATGGGACCAATGAATAACTTACTACGTTTATAGTAATATGGACGGGTCGTTTCACTCTAGTCATCAAAGTGCACATTCATGAAGGTATCAATTATTGCCCAAAGTATTGCACTTTGGCTTTGATCATTAATTGCTTTTTATCTCCAAGTCTTGTTTATTGTTATGCTTGCTTGAGGACAAGCAAGGTTCAAATGTAGGGGGTTGGATATTGCTCATCTACGCTATGTTTCTCACGCAATATTTACCTCATTTTACTCGGTTTTCTTGTCCTTTATGCTCAAAAAGTTTAGATCTTGGGTTTAATCGCGTTCTGAGTACTATAGCAGTTATAAGTGTGAATTTTTTGTAAAATTGACCAAAGTATGCAAAATGTATCAAGAAAACTGCAAAGTGCTAGAACAGGCAACAAGAACGATGTTCCCGTACATCAGAACGACGTTTCAAAGATAAGAACGCCGTTCCAAACATCAGAACGATGTTCTACCAGGGAAAATACAAAGGAAATGGAAACAAAAAAAGTTAACATTTAGAGATCGATTCAGGAATGACATTTGTAACAAACAAGAATAGCGTTCCACATAAAGGGCCCAGGAACGACGTTCCTAAAAGAGGAACGACGTTCCTCTATAAATTCTGTGCAGTTTTTGAGAAGTATAAATAGAGTGAGATGATGGTTTTCTCTCATAACATACATCATCAATAGAGCAGTAGTTAGAGCGTGGTGGCTGACAAAATTAGGGTTTCATAGCTAAAATATTAAGGTTTTCATCAAGTTTTCATCCATTCTTCCATTATAGATCAAGGATTTGAAGATTGAATCAAGATCTAGGGCTTGTTCTTTATCATCTTCATCTTCTTCATCTAGCTTTATTGTAATTTTCATAAGTTTGGTACAATCTACTCTTATTTATTGCTTAATGAGGTTTAGATTCACTCTTATTACTTGTATTGATCTTGTTCTAGCCATGATTGGGTAGATTTTATGATTTACACTTATTTATGAAGCTTGATAGCTAAGGATTGTTCATATTGATGTTTATGATTGTGTTTAGATGAATCTATGAGTTGATGATTGTGATTTGTTATTATAATTAGCTAAAAGATCCTTTGTTATGCTTGTCTTGGACTTTACTTTGATTATATGAGTTGTGTAGCTTCTCTTAGGGATTTAATTAGTGAAACAACTTGTACTTCCACACTTAGGTGATCTAGACAATCAAATTGGGGCTTTCAAGGAATTGGGGTCTTGGTTTGGATTGGTTTTCAAATGGTCCTTAGTCAACATAGTGAGGTTTGGTTTTCTTAAGGGATTTTGATCACCAAAGAGTTTTAGGGGACTTCAACTCAAGCTAAGTACTAATGATAATTGCATGATTCAACTAGATCCAATTAATGCAAGCTTATGGAACTTGTAAGTGTTGATTGATCATAAGAACATCTAGTTGGGATACTAGTTCAAAGTTTGAACACAATTAGATCTTAAGTGAATAAAAAAACAATCCGAATGCTTCAAGTGGATTAAGCAAGTGTGCATGCTTTTAATATTGATAATTACTTAATCATTTCTAGTTCTTAGTTTATTTGCAATTGTTTTCTTAATATCTCAAATTCAAAACCCTCCAATCAAACAAACTCTAGGATGATTATGAGTTTTCATCGATTCAACTAGCAATTACCGCTCTCTTGGAACGAACCTTAAACGGAAAACTTGCTAATTACAACTACTCAGTCATTGTTTCTCGCATGCTTGTCACATAGTTAAGTCCACGTTTGAGTATAAATATAAAAGAATTAAAGTATGTTTGTGAAAGCATCATCACCTACAAAGTTCATTTATTTAAAAATAAAAATAAAAAATAAAATAAAATAAAATAAAGAAGACTTACAAACTCTACACATAGTTTGTGCAGTTTTTATTTTCGAGTCGTGCACGTGACTCTTTCTCCACTTCAGCTAATTCCAGGATTGTAGAAGGTTCCTCCTTCTCTCACTTTGTGAGAACCTTCACTATCTCTAACTTTCCTCAACTTAAAATCCAACAACATGTCATTCTCCTTAGCCATATGCATTAAGTCAAACAATTTATCTTTTTCTTTAGGAGACAAGTTATGCAAAAGACGGTTACTCAAACTTTCTTCTCCTCTACTCCTAGCACCATGGACCCGTCTATGTAATTTCCTCATGGAACGATCAAGCACCGGGTCATCCACATATTCCTTACACTCACTATCATGCCTCCAAGAACTATGTGGCGGGTTTTCACTATCTTCCAAACACTTAGGCCCTTCAAGATCCTCTAAATTGGAAGACACCTCATAATCAACTTGAGAATTCACCTTTTCATTCTTATTCACTTTGATCATGTGACCTCCAAACCTTTCAACAAATTTTTCTACGGTTTCCCCCATTGCTTTGACTACTTTTCCATCAGATTCTTCAGACTTTTCAAGTGTATCAACAAACACATTCCCAACACACATATTCTCCATTTTTTTTTACCACTAGATACATGCTCATTTAATTTTCTCATGGATGGTGGTCGGTAAGGCTCAATCATATTCGGAGTTACCAAATGTTCCATCTTATCATCTTTCTCAATAAATATGGACACTACCATCACGGTTTCTTTCATCGGTAATAAACAAGTGGTGCTAGTAGACGAACTCAACTTGGTTTCAAGAACTTGACTCAGATTTTTTAATTCTCGCTCAAGATTTTGTATCGACTCTTGTTGACTCATCAAAATTTTTGCATTAGTTCTTATTTGAGATTCCATGAATTCACTCGTCATACCCACTTCACTATATTTCCTTATCTCCTCTTTCTCTTTCACATCAGGTGCATACTTTTGAACCTGTTCATGGTTAGTATCCAACAAAAAACAATCCTGGACATCCGGTGTATGTAATGAATAAAAAATATTAATCCGTGATCTCTTATTACTAAAAGAAATGTCCATAACCCCGGTTCTACAATTGATAAGGGCATCAATTGTGGCAAAAAATGGATGACCAAGAATGATCGTCGGTTGAGTCTCCTTGAAGGTGGTCTCAATGTCCATAACAATAAAATCTACTGGGTAATAAAAGTCCTCAACTTTCACAATCACGTTTTCTAACATAGCCCTTGGAGTTCTTATTGGCTGGTCCGCAAGTTGGATGAGAATATAATTTTGTTTTAAAGTTCCCAACTCGTACCGCTCAACAAGACTCGATGGAAGTATGTTAATACTAGCCCTTAAGTCCAACAAAGCCTTTTTAATATTAACATTCCCCACCGTAACCGAAATTAAAGGTGTCCTCGGGTCCTTAAACTTTGGTGGAAGTGAACCAGAAATGACGGCACTCACTTTTTCAGTTAATTTTACCTTTTTGGGCAATGATGCGTTGAGTTTACGCTTTTGAACACAGAAATCTTTTAAAAACTTAGCATATCCAGGAATTTGTTTGATTGCATCAATAAGTGAAATATTTATTTTTACTTGTTCAAATGTTTCCCACATATCATCCGTTTTTGATCCCTTTTTGCTATAAGGGAATTGGTTCGGGGACTCTAAAACCTTGGGTAATAGAATGGTATTAGTCTCCATGTTCTGTTTCCCAAACTTTTCAACTACCGGTTTTTCAACATTTAACCCACCCCATTACCAACTGTAACATCACTTTCCTCGTTTTCAACAATGTCATCATCCTCATCAAAAACAACGGAAGACTTACCTGAACCACGCTTAGTCTCTAATTTCTCAGCTGCCTCGACTTGGTTGTTATAAGTCTTTCCACTTCGCAAAGTTCCTACCATGTTTACACCATGACCTTTACCATTTTCTTTGTGATTTAGATTTAAAATCGTGTAACTTGGAATGGTGCCCGGTGCACGTGTTGCTTTGTCTTCCGCGACATTACCAATTTCTTTTACCAATGCCACAATGGATTTATTTTGCAACTCAAAAACCTTTCTCATTTTCGTAATGAATGCATCAATCTTAGTCTCTGAACTTGAAGGTTGATTCGAAGATGGATTACTGTCAGACATGTATTGGTTTTACATTTGACATTGGTTGTTGATTTGAAATTGGTTCGGGTAGTTATTTTGGTATTGGTTTGGTATATTCAATGTGTTGTTGTTGTTCCAGCTGAAGTTTGGATGATTCCCACAACCTGGGTTGTAGGTGTTGGAATATGGATCATATTTCTGCTCTTGAACTTCATTCACTTGCTCTTCCATCATTGGTGGGTTCCCTTGCTTACATCCATTTCCATAATGTAAAGCATCCCCTCAAAATGAACACACTTCCTGAACTTTCACATAATTAAAACTACTACCCTGCTTCGAGTTGTTAAACATTGGAATTAACATCTTTATCTCATCTAGTTCCTTTTCTAAATTTCTAGACGACCCTCTCGAAGTGGACACTTGGTTAACTTGGGAAGAATTGTGTGTTTTCGTTTAACCGAAGCTTGGGTTTTTGAACCCTTGCTCAATTGCTTGAAAAATGCCCACTCGTCCTCACTATTTCGAGTCATAAACACACCACCACTAGCCACTAATAGGAATTGTCTATTTTGTGAGTCAAGACCTTCATAAAAAACATTGACAAGTTCCTATTTTAGAATTTCATGGTGAGGACAAGATCTAAGTAATTCCTTCAGACGTTCGTATGCTTCATGAATAAGTTCACCTGACAATTGCCTAAAAGATTTAATTTGCATACGCATATCTGAAGTTTTACTTATCGGGCAGAATTCCTCAAGGAATTTCTTTTTCATCACCTCCCAAGTAGTGATACTTCGGGCGGGCAAGGACAAAAATTATCTCTTAACTTTATCTTTTAATGAATAAGGAAAAAGACGAAGACGTACCTCTTCATCATTGAAGTCGTTTACCTGATTTGTAGCGCACATTTCATTAAGCTCGGTGATGTGTTCATATGGTTCTTCATTAGCCGTACCTCGGTAGGTCGGCAAAATGGAAATGAGTTGAGGTCGGACCTCAATCTCCAGTTATTTCCCCTGCTTGAGCGGGAAACACGATAGGTGAATGATCATCATATTTACCCGGTTAGTAGTATGAATCTACTCCTCTTTCACGTTCTGCCATTACAGTTGGTTGAACAAAAATTTCCTCCTCGTCTTCGGAGTCTGAGTTAGGAGGATTCGGTGGAGCTACTGAATGAGATTTCGGTGGTGGTTGTGTTGATGATGAAGCCACTGTCAACCTTTTTGATATCCTAGTGGCTTTTCGATTAGTTTTTGCAGGTTTCTCGATCTCCGGATTATAAGGCTCAAGATTCTGATTTCCCAAATTTCGAGTTTGCATACACTAACCTGCACTTCACAAAAATAAAAACACCAAGCGTAAAACTGACATAAAAAATAAAATAAAAAGAAAGACAATATTTTTGGGTTTTTCTAGTTTTATAATTTTTAGATCTTTTTTCTAATTTAAAGATAAAGCAATTAAAATAAGAGCTTGCAATCAAGCACACACTTCCCCGGTAGCGGCGCCAAAATTTGATCGGTGTCGAAGGGCCGGTCAAAAATGAACCTAATTACTCTACTTTAGATAGGGTAAGCAGGATTCGTTCCACGGGAAATAGTGGTTAAGAGCAAGCAATTTTCAGGATTCGGTTGTTTGTTTAACTAAAGAGTAACTAAGATTAACCAACTAAATTGAAACTTAAATACTTAAGCTAAGAGCACAATTAAAAGATTAAAATGTAAACAATGAGATTAAAAGCCTTTATTCCTTCACAATCCCAATCTAGCATGCATTCATTCAAACAAGTCTTATGTTCATTAATTATTGATCAAATCTCATAAACAAGATTTCTTAGGTCTATCAATTCTAACTATTTTGATATTTCACCATGCAACCTAGACACTATGTCTTTATACTTAATCTAATTAATACTAAGTTGGATCAAGAACACAATGTTAAATCATTATAATTCAACTTGCAATAATCAAAATCATAAAACTTGCATTAAACAATAAATAATCGGTTTGTAACATCACAATCCAAAAGATACAAGTTTCATAACATTACAAACCACATAAAACTTGAATGAAAAAACATGCATTAATTGTTCATTGAAGAAATAAACATAAAGAAACTAGCCACTCATGTTGAAGATGATGAACATGATGATTTCTTGAAGTTGCATGAAGAACACCTCCTTAATCGTGACTTGAATATTGATTGATGATTTTTTGTATGTGAATAGGGCTCTAAAAGCTGATGGGAATGATGATAAATTCGTAGCTTAGGGTTTCCTATTTATAGAGATCATGTAAAGTGCTTCTCAAGTGAAAAATCTCACTAAATTCGGCCTCAAATTCTATCCAAAAATTGACCCAGCCGCAAATTGCACCTCGTGGCCGCAATTTGCGGCCAGACCACAAAACCAACTGCCAAAATACGCCCATATTGAACCTGATAGGGATTTTTGCACCAGACCAGGCGCAATTTGCGCCCCCAGCCGCAATTTGCGGTTGGGCTTCTTTTTTTTCGCATTTTTCTCGTTTAAACTCCATTTTTCGCGTTTTCGTCTCGAATCGTTACCCATTATAAAAACCTCATGGACTTGCATTTTAAACCTCAAATATAGATGTAAACTTCAACCCTTAACATCAATATTGATCGGCATTTATGACCCGATCAAGAAGGATAACCTAGATCAATGTCATTGGCGTTCCAATTACCCGCTGGAACAAAACAACATTTGCAAAGATTAAAGGCTGGTAGTGTAGCGTGATATATATGACCGACTGTAAGCTAGAAGGTGACCAGAATCTTACGGCCGAAAGGATCCTTGTTAAAGTGGCATACTCTGAATTTATCAATGAAACTGTGATGGTCAAATGTGGTATAAATGTATTCTATGTCAAAGTGATCGAAGACATTAAGGATATTGTAAAGATAGATCGGGAAGATCAAGGCTCGGATTTCATCTCGTCGAAGAACACTAATGGCGAGGAAGATTTGGATGAAGTTTTTGGTAATCTATCATATGAGATGATTCACCAATTCTGGTACTGTTGGTTTCTTTGGAAAGCAAGCACGGATCCAAAAGGGTGGTCGTTGAATCGTCATTTTTGCATGCTTTAAAATCTGTTGAGAGTTCCAAAAAATTAGGCAATGACATCAATCATGGTGGTTTTTCACGAGGACAATTAATAGTACGTGTTCAAAAATATTGTAAGTAGGGCAGACAAAAGAAGTGGTTGGTCAATTGATATTATTGGGTCAAAAGGGTGATGGGCCTACTCCCATGGATCACTTGAAAGATAATGAGGCTTTTATGGGCCTGGATTCTAAGGTGCCATCACTCAACAAGCAATCTCAGATGGATAATCCTAATGGGCCATGCATCGTTATTGAAGGCATAAGTAAATTTGATGACAAGTTTGTTCGGGCCCAGTCAGATATCCATCTAATGGCCCAACAGATATTGATGTACCCATTATAGAAGATCTTGATGAAGGCTTGGATAGCGATAACTCGGACTGCGATTGTATCATTATGTGTTTAAAACAGAAACCCAAATAAGTGTTGATACTCGGGCTTATGGTATGACAGATAATGAGAACTTTGACTCTTGTGACAAGTCTAAAGAGGGGGAATTGGGCCATAAAGAAACGTGTGATATCAACATCAACAATTTAGACCCAGTCCAGGTTGTCGAGGTGGTGGAATATTTTAAATCATATGTTGGGACGAATGATGCTATGCGACCCATGGTAAAATCGTACTTAGAGAGAAAAACCTAGTTACACCTTAGGAACATTGACATTATGAATGGAATTCTTAGTTTGTACATTATGGAGAAAGTATTTATATGCTCATACTTTCATCACTTACATCATAAAACAATCATCACTTATATCATAAAACAAAGTCAAACAAATTCAAAAACATTCATCACTTTTATTGACTTAACAGTAAATGATTAGATTTTAATTTTTTGATATTAATCACTAAAAACTATTTACCACGTAAAGTTCGAAACGAGCATGTAGGACTTCCGTTTCGTTGAGGAAGAATCAGAGACATATTTATATAAAAAAAGATTAGACACATTATTATAGTTTCAGTACATATGTAAAAGGTTATTTAAATCGTTTATATGTATAATATATATAGCAACGATTGTCATATAGATATATGTTTCTCATTACGATATTTTACTCATAATAAACGTAACTAAAAAAAATCTAATTAAACCGTTAGTGTGTGTATATATATATATATATATATATATATATATATATATATATATATATATATATATATATATATATATATATATACACTAGGTTTTTGAGCCCGTGCGTTGCACGGGTGTGTAAAAAACCGTGAAAAAAATGTAAATTACAGTTCATATTGATATATAAATAGTGATCCAAAAAAATAGGAAAAGTATAAGAATTATTTAAGAGCCCGTGGTGTTGAAAAATTTTAAAAATGAGCCCGTGAGCCCGTGGTGTTGACGAATTTTATAAGTTCTTTTGAATTTAAGAGCATGTGGTGTTGGCAAATTTTAAAAGTGATTTTGAATGATGTTAGTGAAAATACATACAGACATACATACATAATATTAATTAGTACATAGTTATTTAATTAATTTAATTATTAACTACTCCTTACTAACTAAATTAATAATTAATAATTAGTAGAATAAAAAAAATATGTAGCTAAGATATCTATATGTACGGAGCAAAATCAATTATCCTACTAATTATATGTACGGAGCAATGTTTATTTATATGTACTTATATAAAATATTTTAAAGCTATTTAAAATTTAAAATAAGGATAAGTGTGAAAATGGAGTTTTATCATATTTTCTCACATTCCAATCATTCATGCGGCCATAAAATTCTTTCTTCCATAATATCATGCAATATCTTATCTAATTATATCTTGATTTACGGAGTGAAATTTTTTATTTTATATATTAAATTGTAATTTATACATAATATAGATAGATAAATAGATTAGATATATATAATATATAGATACAAACATCCATAAATAACTTTCAACCACAATCAAGAAAAACTTTTTATTTTATATATATATATATATATATATATATATATATATATATATATATATATATATATATATATATATATATATATATATATATATATACTACATGAAAAGTATAAAAATTAAAATGATACTTAAAAAACTTAAGATCGTTGCACAGAAGAAATTTTCTATGACAATATATACATGATTTCAATATATATATATATATATATATATATATATATATATATATATATATATATATATATATATATATATATAGTGGTAGGATCAAGAGGGAAGTAACCAATCGGGGGGAAACGGGGGGAAACAAAAACTTTTTTTTTCGTTTTTTGAAAAAACTTTGTTCACGAACATTATAGATGAGATGAAAATATGAACATTTAGTAGAGACACTTTGTGATAAATGTTTTTATTTTGGCGGGAAAACGCTCGAAGAAGTAATATATAACAATTATTGATAATGCTAAAAACGAACATATATTTCATAGCATTATCCCTCAAGAAAGACAAGCTTTTAGTTGCAATTGTTCTATTTACAAGTGATATTCGTTTAAATAATAAAAGGTGAAGACAAAAGACAGATTCGACGAATTGAAGACGCGAATGACCAAAAAGCTAAAAAGTACAAAGTACAATCAAAGTGGTTCAAATTATTGATGAGAAACGTCTAAAAATTACAAGAGTACAAGCCGTGAAACATAAAGTACAAGATATTAAATTGTACGAAAAGACGTTCGAAAATTCGGAACTGAGACATGAACCAACTTTCAGCGCGCGACGCAACGGGCCAAAAATTACAAGTCAACTATGCACAAGAATATAATATTATATATAATTAATTATATATATTATATATTATTTTAATCAAAGCAGCCCACGTTAAATTCATTTGGTGAGCTGGATTCCAGACCTCCGCACTCGCGGAGGTGTAAAGCATAAAAGCTCAGCACTCGCGGAGCTCTACAGTGAAACGTGGCCTAATAAAAGGTTGCGCTTTCTGATCGATTTTATTCACTCTATTTTTCAATCTCTCTCTCACGATATATATATATATATATATATATATATATATATATATATATATATATATATATATATATATATATATATATATATATATATATATATATATATATAATTTTAATTTTAAATTAAGATTAATAATAATAAGGTTATGTTAGCGAATGTTGTAAGTGTGTAAGTCGAAATTCTGTCCGTGTAACGCTACGCTATTATTAATCATTGTAAGTTATGTTCAACCTTTTTAAATTAATGTCTCGTAGCTAAGTTATTATTATGCTTATTTAAATCGAAGTAATCATGATGTTGGACTAAATATTAAAGACGGGGTTATTGGGCTTTGTACCATAATTGGGGTTTGGACAAAAGAACGACACTTGTGAAAATTAGACTATGGGCTATTAATGGGATTTATATTTGTTTAACTGAATGATAGTTCGTTAATTTAATATAAAGATTTACAATTGGACGTAATTATAAATAACCACATACACTCGATCGGACACGATGGGCGGGATATTTATAAATACTAATAATCGTTCATTTGACCGGACACGGGAATGGATTAATAGTCAATGGACTCATTAAAACAGGGGTGGATTACATGCAAGGACACTTGGTGTAATTGATAATAAAGTATTAAAACCTTATTACAGTTTAAGTCCCCAATTAGTTGGAATATTTGACTTCGGATATAAGGATAATTTGACGAGGACACTCGCACTTTATGTTTATGACTGATGGACTGTTATGGACAAAAACCAGATGGACATATCGAATAATCCAAGACAAAGGACAATTAACCCATGGTAATAAACTAAAATCAACACGTCAAACATCATGATTATGGAAGTTTAAATAAGCATAATTCATTTAATTCATATTTCATCGCACTTTTATTTACTGTCATTTTATTCATTGCATTTTTATTTATCGCACTTTTTAATTATCGTACTTTTTAATTATCGCAATTTTATTTATCGTCATTTTATTTATCGCACTTTAAATTATTGCATTTTAATTATCGTCATTTACTTTACGCTTTAAATTAAGTTATATTTATTTTCAATATTTTACATTAGGTTTTAACTGCGACATAAGACATAAAATCGACAAACCGGTCATTAAACGGTAAAAACCCCCTTTTATAATAATAATACTACTTATATATATATATATATATATATATATATATATATATATATATATATATATATATATATATATATATATATATATATATATAGTTTTAAAAATATAGCGTTAAACTTGGCTAGCTCCCTGTGGAACGAACCGGACTTACTAAAAACTACACTACTGTACGATTAGGTACACTGCCTATAAGTGTTGTAGCAAAGTTTAGGTATATCCACTCTATAAATAAATAAATAACTTGTGTAAAATTGTATCGTATTTAATAGTATTTCGTATAAAAATATAACTATTTCGTATACACCTCTGCGCACATCAAGTATTTTTGGCGCCGCTGCCGGGGACTTCATAAACGCCGAAAGCGAAACGCTATAAAAAAAAAGATTTTTGTTAGAATTTTAATCTATTTTTGTAAAAATATAAGTTTTAAATATTAAAAATAAAAATATAAAAACATAAATATATATATATATATATATATATATATATATATATATATATATATATATATATATATATATATATATATATATATATATATATATATATATATATATATATATATCTATTTAGGTGTTTTAATTAAAAAAAGTTTATTTTTTTTTTAGAATTATAAAAATCTAATAAGTAATTGTTAAAATATAAGTTTCATTTAAGTTATATTTTATAAAAACTAAAAAAAAAAAAAAACTGAACTGGGCCAGTTTATTTTCGAAACCCAAAATAAATTTTAAATTAAAAATTGAACTGGGCCGAACTGTTTAAGCCCAACCAGCGAACCCAATATTATTAAATTCCGCACTCGCGGAGATCCTGGGCAGAAAAAAATCCGCACTCGCTGAGCCTGCCAGACTGAAACCTAATACAGTAATTATTACACAGTAGGGTTTTAATAATAATTATTATTAATTTATTAACCCTAATTAGGGTTTAATTATTTAATTAGTTTTTATTAATTAGTTTTAGTTTTAATTAAATTTGTATTTTTAGGTATTAATTAGTTTTATTACATATAAAATTAATACTTTTATAAAATAATAATATAAAAATAATATTTTTATAAAAATTGTATTTTATAACTTTAAGTTTTATTTTTATATTTTGTATCTTTTTTATTCGTAATTGTATAAGTTATCGTTCGTAACTAGTTTTAAGATATAGTTTTTGCCGTAGCCATTTTATATTTCTAGATTTCTAGGCTTTGCCGTAAAATCCCTTAAGTGCTTTTTCTTTAGACTAAGATTTAGGTGCTTTAGAATTTTACGACGTTTCTTATCGCCTTAATATTTTATAGATTTTAGTGACTTTTAAGTTATTGCCGTTTTGAATATAGAATTCCTTTTAAGTTTTAATACCTTTAGACGTAAGTTTTAATTTTTAGTATTTAGTACCTTTTAAGTTTCGACGCGCTACTCTCTTATTATTATTTTTCGATCTTTATTTTTCGACGCTTATTTTTCGACCTTTTATTTTCCGACGCACTCTTTTTCCTTCTTATTTCGCGACGCTCTAGTTTTTAGGACATAGAATTTTCTATTTCTTCTCTAAAATTTCTTTAAACTTCGACGAAAAATTTATTTTAAGTGGTTAAGTTGATAAACATCCAAAATTTTCTGGTTCGTAGTAATAGTTGGATTTGTTAGTGGCGAGTTGTGGGCTTCCGATTTAAAGGGTCCTGGCTACCTGCTGCATCTATTGGCTATTCGAAACGTGGGTAAAATCAGAAAAGTCTATTAATTTGATAACTTATATAATTTTTATCTTTTATAACTAATAGGATATTCAGTGAATGCACCAAGCAAAACGTTCACCACCTTTCATACGTTCACCACCTGTAACCAGATCAAGATATCTAGCCAATATTTTCACCGTTGATTTTTTTTAGAATCGTCATCTAGTCGACCAAGTACTCCAGTTCAAATTTCCGATAATCCATTTTTTGAACCCGACCTCACAATTGAGAATCCAGAGGATATTCAGGGACAATTCAGAGATCCTGAACCACTAATCATTCCTCCTAAACCACAAATCACTCATCCAGAGATTGTCGAGGAAGAAACCATTAAGTCAGAATCCTCTAGTGATTCAGATTCAACAAATTCAATCATGGAAAATCTGGAACCTCTAAGTATGGAAGACCGAATGAGAGCTAAACGCACTGGCCAAAGTCACGCAATTACTCAACCAGACATTAA